>NW_026867537.1:300000-406232 GCF_020745735.1 Hemiscyllium ocellatum
GATCTCTGAAAGTTGCCACCCAGGTAAATAGTGCTGTGAGGAAGGCATATGGTGTACTGGGCTTTATTGGCAGAGGAATTGAGTTCCGGAGTCCTGAGGTCATGTTGCAGTTGTATAAGACTCTGGTGCGGCCTCATCTGGAGTATTGTGTGCAGTTTTGGTCGCCATACTATAGGAAGGATGTGGAAGCTTTAGAACGAGTGCAGAGGAGGTTTACCAGGATGTTGCCTGGAATGGTAGGAAAATCTTATGAGGAAAGGCTGAGGCACTTGGGGCTGTTCTCATTGGAGAAGAGAAGGTTTAGGGGAGATCTGATAGAAGTGTATAAGATGATTAGGGGTTTAGATAGGGTAGATACTAAGAACCTTTTACCGCTAATGGAGTCAGGTGTTACTCGGGGACATAGCTTTAAATTAAGGGGTGGTAGGTATAGGACAGATGTTAGGGGTAGATTCTTCACACAGCGGGTTGTGAGTTCATGGAATGCCCTGCCCGTATCAGTGGTGAACTCTCCTTCTTTATGGTCATTTAAGCGGGCATTGGATAGGCATTTGGAAGTTATTGGGCTAGTATAGGTTAGGTAGGATTCGGTCGGCGCAACATCGAGGGCCGAAGGGCCTGTACTGCGCTGTATCCTTCTATGTTCTATGTTCTATGTTCTATGTCAAATATTTGAAAAGATTGAACTTCTTGCCATCTGGTGTCCTCCTTACCTCCATGAATTAGTGTCGCATTCACATGTCCCAGTACACTTAGCAACTCAGATTCCAAAAGTGTTCCTAAGGAATTCTGTTGCCTCCTTACATAAAATATCCAGGTTTTACTCCCACCCAGATGTGTCGCAGAGTCTGTACTTGGAGCTTCAGCTCATAAACTCTGCACTGAAGTGTTTCTGGTCATCAGTACCTACTGCAGATGCATTCACCCTGGATCGGAGTGGTTTCCAAGAACACCCACACACTGCAGTCATGACGCATAAACTGTCCTCCTATCTTTAATTGTTCTAATGAAGTACTTGTTCATTTTGTCTTGACAGAATAATTATAAGTTGCATATGACTGATTAACCATAACACCAAATGGTATATTATATTGTAATATAACTGATCCTTGGAAACTCGCCAAACAACTACCCTGCGATTTAATCATGTTTTGTAAAGCATGTTTATTTTAGAAAAAAAAAGAATGCAAATGATAACTCCTGCTCCTTTGCTAATTCCCGTAATCACCAATTTATCTGAATTTGAAAGTCAAATGATAACCATGAATTCATTGTCAATTGTCAGGAAATAATCACATCTTGTTTACTCATGTCCTCTGGGGGAGTGAGATCTGCCATCCTTGCCTGGTCTGTACTACTCCAGAACCACAATAACGTGGTTTAATCTTAGTTGCCCTCTGGGTAATTTTGGGATGGGCAACAAATGCTGGCCCAGCTGGTGACACTCTCATCCCTTTAATAATTGAAAAAAACTGCCCAGCATTCTGTGCAGATATACTATGTCATGTTAGCTGACCCCAGTTCTCGGAAGAAAATAATCCATTGTTTTCATCTTAATTCATTCATGGGATTTGGGCATTTCTGAACTACCTGGCTTGCTGAACGAAGTTGCCATATTTCTCACGGTCCTTGAATCTGATTTAGAACAGATTTCCATCCTGAAGGGGCATTAATGAGTCAGATGGGGTTCTTATCAGTCACTGAGAGGATATTGGTCATCATTTCATAGAGTAGCTATAGGTTCCAGCCCTATCAACAGAACATAAATTCCATCAACTGTATTTTTGAGATTTGAAGCTCTCTGCTCAGGGAATCTGCCTGGGCCTATGCCAATTAACGTGCCATCGGTACACCATTATCAAGGAAGAATCATAGAGGTCTACAGTACTGATAAAGGCCCCTTAGCCCATCAAGTCTGCATTAAGGTAACTCAGCGATCTTGGAATGATTGAATTTAAACTGCACTTGGAGAGTTACAGTACAGAAGGAGGACTTCAACTCATCATGTCCATATAAACACCTGGAAGAGCAACCCAGCTGGTCCCATTCTCCTGCCCCATCTATGTAGCCCTCTAAATTCACCCCTGTCAGTACATATTTAACACTCCTTTGAAACCACCGAAGGAATCTGCCTTCAATACTATCCCAGGCAGCACATTCCAAATCCTAACAACTTTCTGAGTAAACAAGTTTCCCCTCATTTCACTCCTAGCTCTCTCACTGACGATTGTACTTGTGTCGCCTAGATACTGGCATAAGAAACAATGAAAAATTAATAACCTTCTTTACCCTGTCAAAACTGTTATAAATTTTACACACCTCAATAAGGTCACATCTAATTCTTTTCTGCTTCAAGGAAAATAAGATCAATTTCTCTAACTTTTCCTCATATCTAAGATGCTTCATTCCTGTTATAATTTTAGTAAATCTCCTTTGAACTCTCTCCAGAGCTTTAGCAGCCTTCCTTTAAAAATATCTTCTACTTTGCATTGAGGACATGAGGAGGATAATATTGCCTGCAGCAATCATCGATTATGGTGGCTCACAGACTCCCAGCCCAGTTGTTAATTTTGCAGAGCTGTGGAGCCAGTGGACCATGTGTGGGCGACATCACGCCCTTTTCAGTTTACTCGATAAACCTTCCGTTGTTCTTTCGTTGCTCTTCATCTGCAAACTCCTGAGTGGTGTAGGGGAGCAGGGAAATTCAAAGGACTATCTGACAGGTCTGCTCCTAATCCTGGATAAAGTGGTTATTAATAGACGCAGGCATCAAGACAGTTGAAGAAACAACTCATGTTTGACAAGAAATGTTATTCCTAAAAGTAAAAAATTTATCTTGCCATATATTCTGTCCTTCCCTAACATTTGATCCAAATAAAATTGTAAATGCATTTGTCATTGGTTGCTTGGTTCCTTTAAAAAAAACCAGCTCATGTAATGCATGAAGAAATCGAACTGTGGACATGACTTTGATTCCAGCTACAAAACACAGTTTCTCTGTGCTGTCTTCATAGCCACGGTTGGAACTGTTGATCTCAAATGGTCAACGGTTTTGTAAGTATTTACATGACTTTTGTAGGAAAAATATTATTCATTCATCAAATTAAATATATCTGAATAAGACTGTCTCCTACACTGGAGATCACGATGGGAACTGATATGATGATCATGCTGATTTTCATTCTTTTATGATTGTGTAATGAACCTAACTTACTTTGTAAGAGTTATTCATTAACTGATAAAATCCATGAGGTCAATTTGTGCAGACTCTGAAACCAGCACAACGAGCCACAGCAGAAGGTAAGGAAGAGAAAATAACAATAGTTTTCCTTTGCTCTAGTTTAATGTATAAACATCCCTTAAATGTTCAACTGTATTGATACATGACTGCATCCAGATTATGTTAGACTGAACAAAAAGAAGTTCATTATGAGAGATTAACTTTGAGCGATTTAATTTCAGAGTCAAACTTCAGAATATAATCACATTCTCTATACACTGCAATTGTTTTCGTTTATGTGTTCGTTCATGGGTTGTGGGTGTCATTGCTGACATCAGTTTGTGTAAACATTTCTCATCGACGCTAGGAAAATACTGGAGAAATTTCACATTTCCAGCCCTAACTGCAGAAAAAAACAAGAGTTAACATTTCAAGCCCAATAGTTCTCCTTTAAAACTAAAGACTTTGTTATTTTTGTCTTGGTGTAAAAATATAGATTCGTTAGCTCTGAATAACTGCAACGAATCATCACAAAACAGTTCTTCATTAGAGTGCTTTGGCTAATCGGGTTAAGGAGAATCCAAAGGAATTTAAAAAGACATGAAGGACAAAAAGGCAATTGGGGTGAGAATAAGGCACCTTAAAGATCAGCATGGCTGCTTATGTGTGGAAATGCAGGAAATGGGGGAGATACTAAGTGAATGTATTTCATCATTGTTTACTGTGGAGAAGATGTAGATACACATTGCATCGACTTTATCTTTTACTATAAATTCTGTGGCCTCTGATCCTGCCCCACTAGTTACCTGACAAAGGACGAGCTCTGCAAAAGCTTGTACTTCTAAATAAACCTGTTGGACTATAAACTTGTGTTGCATGATATTTAACTGTGGAGAAGGACATGGGCGATATAAAATGTGGGGAAATAAATAGCATCATCTTGAAAAATGTCTGCTTACAAAGGATGCGGTGCTGGGTGTCTTAAATGCATATTAGTGGACAATTCCCTGGGTCGTGAATAGGTGTAACCTAAAAGTTTGTAAGAAGCTAGGGCAGTGATTTCTGGGCCCCTTGCTGAGATATATGTACCATCAATAGCTACAGATCAAGTGCCGGAAGACTGGAGATTGGCTGATGTAGGGCCACTATTTAAAAACGTTGTAAGGAAAAGCCTAATAACTATAAACTAGTGCGTCTGACATTGGTAGTGGGCAAGTCGTTAATTTAGATAAATGTAATGTGTTGCATTTTGGAGATCTAAACCAGAGCAGGACATTTACACTTAATGATAAATTCCTGGCGTGTGTTACTGAACAAAGAGACCTTGGAGTGCAATTCCTTAAATGTGGAGTCTCAGGGAGCTAGGATAGTGAAGAAGGGTTTTGGTACGCTGCCGTTTTTTGGTCAGTGCGTTGATTATAGGAGTTGGGAGGTCACGTTGCAGCTGTCAAGGACATTAGTTGGTCACTTTTGGAATATTGCATGCAATTTTTGTATCCCTGCTATAGAAAGGTTGTAAAACCTGGAAGGGTTCAGACAAGATTTACAAGGATGGGTTAGAGATCCAGGGCGAAGCTGAACAGGTTGGAGTTGTTTTCCCAGGAGCATTGGAGGTTGAAGTTATAGAAGTTTATAAAATCATGAGGGGCATAGATTGGGTGAATGTCCAAGGTCCTCTTCCAGGTTCGGCGAGTACAAAACTAGAGGGCATAGGTTTAAGGTGAGACACGAAAGATTTATGAGGGAACTACTGGACAACAGTTCACACAGAGGAGAGTGCAATGAGCTGCCAGAGGAAGTGGTGGAGGCTGGTATATTTGCAACATGTGAAAACGATCAGGATTGATTTATGAATTGGAAGTGTTAAGAGGGAGGCCTCCTCTACATTGGGGAGACAGGCTGCATACTTGCAGAACGTTTCAGAGAACACCACTGGGCCACCCGCACCAACCAAACGAATCGCCCCGTGGCTGAACACTTTAAATCCCCCTCCCACTCCACCAAGAACATGCAGGTCTTTGGCCTCCTCCATCGCCAGATCATGGAAACACGAGGAAGAGCGACTCATCTTCCGCCTAGAAACTCTCCAACCACAAGGAATGAATGCAGATTTCTCCAGCTTCCTCATTTCCCCTTCCCCCACCTTATCTCAGTCCTAACCCTCGGACTCAGCACCGTTCTTCTTGACCTTCAATATTCTTGTCGACCTTTCCGTCCCCACATCCTCTCCGGCCTATCACCCTCACCTTCACCTCCTTCCAACTATTGCATTCACAACACACCTCCCCCAAGTCCCTCCTCCCTACCTTTTATCTTAGCGTGCTTGGCACAACTTCCTCATTCCTGAAGAAGTGCTTATGCCTGAATCGTCGATTCTCCTGCTCCTTGGATTCTGCCTAACCTGCTGCGCTTTTCCAGCAACGCATTTTTCTGCTCTGATCTCCAGCCTCTGCAGTCCTCACTTTCTCCAAGTTGATTTTAACTGACTGTGAACCCTCTTGCAAGGATTCCTTCCTTGAAGAAGCTCTCTTCCTCCCTCTACAAGGATTTCAGTGAGTCCCTCTCTCACTGCACTCTCTCACTGAGGTCATCTCCTCTGCTCTGAAGCTCTTCAGCCACGTACTCAAACAGACACGACACCACAGCCTCATCTCCTTCCACAGCACCTGCCTGTGGAACCGACTGACCCCGCATGGACTCTGGACTACGTTCAGACCAACAAAATTTGGATCCGACCAGGACAACCAGTACCTAGAACAAATCCTAAGCCACCAACAACAGACCTCCCTCCGAATCCTCCACTCCATGCTCGCAGCCATGCGCCGCTACCTACCATCCCTTAAGTCAGCCCTGCCCCAGCTCAGGACAACACTCTCACAGACCTGCAATTCAGCTTTCCGGAAAGACAACTCCCTCGTGAGGTCCACACACCCCACCAACCCAATCTCCATTCCCGGAATCTTCCACTCCAACCGCAAGAAATGCAAAACTTGCACCCACACCTCCGCACTCACTTCTCTCCAATGCCGCAAGGGATCTTTCCAGATCCGTCACAAATTCACCTGCACCACCACACACATCATTTACTGCATCCGCTGCACCCGTTGTAGCCTCCTCTTCGTTGGGGAGACAGGCCGCATACTTGCAGAACGTTTCAGAGAACACCTCTGGGACACCCGCAACAACCAACTCAATCACCCCATGGTTGAACACTTTAACTCCCCCACCCACTCCGCCGAGGACATGCAGGCCCTATTCGTCCTTCAAGGCCAGAACAAGGCAACACGTCGCCAGGAGGAACACCGCCTCATCTTGCGCCTAGGAACCCTCCAGCCACACGGGATGAATGCAGATTTATCCAGCTTCGCCATTTTCCCTCCCCATACCTTATCTCAGCCCCAACCCTCGGACTCAGCACGGCCTTCTTCACCTGCAATCTTCTTCCCGACCTCTCCGCCCCCACTCCCTCTCTGGCCTATCGCCCTCACCTAATCCTCCTTCCACCTCCCAATGACCCTCCCCCTAGTCCCACCTCCCTACGTTTTATTTTAACCTGCTTGGCACAACTTCCTCATTCCTGAAGAAGGGCGTATGCCAGAAACATAGATTCTCCTGCTCCTTGGATGCTGCCTGTCCTACTGTGATTGCCAGCAACACATTATTCACCTTTTGCTCAGTCCATTGGGAAGGATGCCAGCCTGAGATGGGCGACTATTCCTGGCAGTGGTGGCCTGCAGGTCAAAGCTTGTCTACATATTGACAACTTCGCTGTTTTCCGGATTGGGACCATTCAGCGCAGCCATTTTGGCGTGAGCAATTTGGTGCGGCCTGTTTGGTGCAGCAGACCCACTTAGGTGCAGAACCATTTTTGCGCAGCTATATGGTGGTCATCAACAAAAAATAAACTTAATAGTGGAATGATTAAATGGCTAGTTTCCAGTAGTTTGTAATTATTATTGAGATAACTAGTCATCAAAGAAAATCAACATAATAGTATAATTATTTAATGTGTAGTTTCTAGTATTTTGTAGTTATTTGTGTATCAATTGTATTTAGTCTGTGATTAGTCCACTCCTAACCGTGGTTCCTCAATATTTCTAAAAAAGAAGGAAATATAACCCATAAAATTCCCTGAATTTCTTTAATTTCATGGAATATTGTGCCTTGCTATGCGATGTTCAATTCAAAGTCACAGTTGATCATGTCAGGGTGGCATTCAGGCTATATTTCTAGAACAATTTCAATTAATTTATCGTGTTTTTGGAACTTATTTGGGAGTAAAGCATGCAACAGCACCTTAATGCATTTTCTCTAAAATAACATAAACATGTGAAAATGTAGGTGGTGAAATTTTGAATGTTTCATCAACATTATAATCTTTTTGATTGTTTCAGAACCTCGGCATTCCTTTTTCTTCCAAATATAAGAATTCTGTGATTGGTGCTATCGCTGTTGGATGGTAAAAATTGTTCTTCATTATATTAATTAACACCATGTGCTTTGAAGCTATCTGGATTTACAAGTTATTCTAAATTTCTTGGATTTACTGGGGAAACAGCCATTTCTTATAGACATGCTGAAGTTCTGAAGTCACCTTTGGAAGAAGTGGCAATTTTGTGCTTTCTGGACCATCACATCTTTATTGGTTATCATCACTACTCGGACCTGGACACTCTCCACTGAAGCTCCACAGAAGTACATAGAGGCTTCCTTCCATTCTTCATGAGTCAATGATCGATACTGTTGTTTTGCTGACACTGAAAGAGAGAAAGGTATCATTGTACTGTGACACCAAGCATTTTCTCTGTTTCCTGTATTCTGACTCATCATTTTTTGATATCTGGCCTACAACGAGGGTGTCATCAGTAACAGCGGAGATGGCATTCATATAAAATTTGGCCACACAGTCATGGGAGTGCAGTGGGGAGCTGAGTGCGCATCCTTGCGTGGTGCCAGCGTTGAGGATTATCGTCGAGGAGATGCTACTGTCTTTCTTCGCTGATTTTGGTCTGTGGTCAGGAAGCTAAGGATCTCGCTAAAGAGGGTGGAGCTGAGACATAGCTCTTGGAGTTTTGAGATCAGCCTGGAGGGGATAATGTTGTGGAAGGCAGAGCTGTAGTCGAAACATAGGAGACTGAAGTCGATGTCCTTGTTGTCCAGATATTCCAGAGATAGGGCGAGGGATATGGCACCTGCTGTGCATCTGTTATGTCGGTCGGCAAATTGCAGGAGATCGAGCTGGCTGTGAGGTTGGAGTTGATGTGGCCGTGATCAGCCCGTCAAAGCTCTTCATGATTATTGAGGTCACAGCCGCTGGGTGGGAGGTGTTGAGGCACATTGCCTGTACATTCTTTGGTATTGGGATAACGGTGGTCTACTTGAATCAGGTGGGAGGTCTACATGGTAGCAGGTTGAGGTTAAAGATGTCAGTGAATAGCTCCGCTAGTTGAGTGCTCAGCCACGGACACTGTCTGAACCCGTTGCTCTCCTTGGATTGATTCTCACGAAGACTATGGAATAGCACAGCAGGTCAGACAGTGTCTGAGGAGCCGGAGAATCGACGTTTTGGGCATAAGCCCTTCATTGCTCCTGAAGCATGGGCTCGCCTGCTCTTCGAATCCTGCCTGACCTGTTTTGCTTTTCCAACAACACACTTTTCGACTCTGATCTCCAACATCTGCAATCTTTCTTTCTCCCAGGAAGACCGAACTGACATCTGCAGCGGTGACCAAGGGAACAAGTGTCTCTGGGGCTGTCAGGGCAGACATCACTGTGCCATTGGAATTCTGCTCAAACTTAGCATAGCATGCATTGCAAACATCAGGAAGGGATGTGTTTTTGTCTGTTATTTTGCTCTGCTTCAGCTTGTAACCTGGGATGTCGTGTAGGACTTGCCACAGGTGTCCGTGTGCTTAGTTTGGTTCTGTAACTTGGTCTGCTCCTGCCTCTTGGCATCTCTCATGGCTTTGCAGTGGTGGAGCAAAGTTGGCAGAGGACACTAAAAGTCTGAAGACGGATGGAGATAGGTTAAGTGAGTGGGCTAGTGTCTGGCAGATCGCGTACAATGTTGGGAAATGTGAGATCAACCATTTTGTTAGTAATAACAGCAAAACAGAAAAATTGCAGCAAGCTGCCGTGCAGAGGGACTTGGGTGTACTTGTGCATGAATCATAAAAAGGTGTATTGCAGGTACAGCAATTAAAAGGCCATTGGAATATTGTCATTCGTTGCTCGAGGATGGAATTTAAAAGTAGGGAGGTTATGCTGCAGCCGTTTAGGGAGCTGGTGAGACAACACCTGGAGTACTGTGTCCGGTTTTGGTCTCCTTACTTGGGAAACGACTTACTAGCAGTGGAAGGAGTAGAGAGGAGGTTGACTGGGCTGATTCTAGAACTGAATGGGTTGGCTTATGAGGAGAAATTAAGTAAACAGGGACTGAACTCATTGGAATTTAGAAGAATGAGGGAGGAATCTTACAGAGACATCTAAAGTTATGAAGGGAATAGATAAGATAGGAGCAATGAGGTTGTTTCCACTGGTAGATGAAACGAAAATCAGGAGGCATAGCCTCAAAATAAGGGGGTTCCGATTTAGGAATGAATTGAGAAGGAACTTTTGCGCTCAAAGGATTGTGAATGTGTGAAACTCCCCCGCCCAGTGAATTAGTTATGGCTACGCCATTGAATGTTTTTGAGGCAAAGATATATTTTTGAACAGGAAAGGAATTAGGGCTTGAGTGAGCGTGTGACTAAGTGGAGCTAAGTCTACGAAAAAAATCAACCATGATCTTATTGAATAGCAGAGCAGTTAGCCTGCTCCTACTCCTGCTTACTTTATTCTGGTCAGGTTAAAATGAATAAGAAACTTTGCAGCACGGAAAGAGGCCCTTCGACACAACTTGTCCTTCCAGACCAGGTTTCCTGAAATGAAGAAGTCCCATATGGCTGCTTTTTTTTTCCCATATCGCTCTAAATCTTTACAACCTGGGGAGAATGAAACCCCCTCCTCCAAGTTCAAACATTGTATGAGACAGGGCGTAATTGTAACCTTTTCATTTAATTTGTGCTTGTAGGGGTCACAGGCTTAGGTATATGACAAAATCAAGATTCCTGTTTACACTATTTCGTTATGTTTTCTCTCCAGTCATAAGCTACATCCAAAGTGAACAACAGGGTGAGAAAAATTATCCATCTGGAGGGAAACGGATTTTGAATGAAGAATTCTGGTTAATCTAAGATGGAGAATGGAAAAAACATTGTGGCTGTAAAAGATGTTCTTTTTGGAGATATTTTAGGTGTTGGAGGTGATCTCCTCAAATTCCAAAAGTAGCAATTACTGTTTTATATACTATTGGATCGCTTTGAAACTTTTGGGGGAAAGTTCAAAACAGTGGCACTTTTAAAGGGGAGAAAGACAGACAAAAGACATTGACCACACTGTCAGTCAGGGAGAGTGAGAAAGAAATCTACACTGCTAACTGACACAGCAGTTAGTCTGCACAGCTACTGCCTTTGCTGTTTGAATTCACGTATCTCTGCACATCAGAGTACATACAGGGAAAATGAACAAACAGCGAAATCCAAGCTAACCTCGGAGAAACCTGTGTGGGAGATCTCACAGCAGAAGAGCTGGTGTGTGTGTATTTCTACATATATATATATATATATAGATAGATAGATAGATAGATAGTTTTTAACCCCTAATTTTGCTGTATGTCTGCAGTAGTGAGTAGAGTGGGTTCTTTCTTGATTATGTATTTTATTGAAATCTGCCTTTTGATTAAACTGTTAAAATATATACCATAAGTAGTAAGTTAGACAGGAGCGCTGATAGTTAGAGGAAAACGACAGTTCTGTTCTTTGTGTCTGCCGGTTGCGAAGTATCAAAGATGGTCTTGAGGAGAGTGATGTGCTCATCTTGTCGGATGTAAGAGTTTAGGAAGAGTTTTCATATTACTCTTTATTATGTCTGCACGAAGTGTCTTTGGTTGCGAATCCTGTCAAATCGTATAGGTCGGTTTGAGTGACATTTGGAGGCAATGAGAAATTGAACAAGAGCTAGAGACGATGATGCATGGCTATTGGTGGAAAGGAGAAGAGCCGCAGATACAGTCAGGAAAATTGATTAACTCCAGGAAAGTAGAAGAGGTGAACAGGTAGTGCAGGAGTCTTCTGTGGCGATCTCCATTTAAAACAAGTATGCTGTTTTGGAAAACGTAGGTGGTGATAGACTTGTCAGAGGAATGAAGCATGGACAGCCAGGTTTCTAATACCAAGACTTGCTCTAATGTAACTTGAGGTACATCCGGTTCCAAGTGATCGACTGTGTTCGGGGACTCCCTGGTCAGAAGCACAGATGGACGTTTCTGCAGCCAGCAGCGAAGAATCAGAATGGTGTGGTGCCTCCCTGATGCCAGGATCAAGGCTGTTTCAGAGAGGGTGCAGAATGCTCTCAAAGAAAATGGGGGCCAGCTGGAGATCATTTTACACATTAGAACCAAAGACATCATAAGATAAAGGATAAGATTCTAAGGAAGAATATAGATAGTTGGGTCGGATTTTAAAACAGGAGGTCATTGAGGGTAGTAATATCTGAATGAAAGCTGGTGCTTTAAGCTAGTGAGCGTAGGAGTAGGAGGACAGAGCAGATGAATGTGTGGCTAAGGAGCTGGTGCATGGGAGAAGGGTTCACATTATTGCATCATTAGAATCTCTTCTGGGGTATAAGTGACTTGGACAAGAAGGACGAATTGCACCTGAATTGGAAAGGGACTAATATACTTGCAGGGAGATTTCCTAGAGCTTTTTGGGAGGATTTAAACTCGTAATATGGGGCGTTGTGTTCCAGGGAGAGAGTGAGGAAAGAGATCAATCTGAGACTGATTTGGAGTTGCCGGTGTTGGACTGGGGTGTACAAAGTTAAAAATCACGCAACACCAGGTTATAGTCCAACAGGTTTAATTGGAAGCACACTAGCTTTTGGAGCTACAATCACCTGATGAAGGAGATAGTGTTATGTGATTTTTAAATCTGAGACTGGTACAGTTGGGAAAAGGAGCGAGTGAAACAGTCAGGCAGGCAGGGACAAAGCAGAAAACGAGGTACGATTGATAAATTAAACTACATTTACTTCAATGCAAGAGACTTAACAGGGAAGGCAGATGGGCTCAGGGAATGGTTAGGAACATTTGACTGGGATATCATAGCAATTACAGAGCCGTGTTTCAAGATGGGCAGGACTGGCAGCTTAATGTTCCAGGATACAAAAGCCACAGGAAGGATAGAAAGGTGGCAAGAGAGGAGTGGAGATGTAATTTCTGTTAAGGGATCACATTACAACAGTACTGAAGGAGAATATGCCTGTCAGTACATCCAGGGAAGTTGTGTGGGTGGAACTGAGAAATAAGAAAGGGATGATCACCTTATTGGGATTGGATTATAGACCCTCTAATTGAGAAACAAATTTGTAAGGAGATCTCAGTTATCCGTAAGAATGAAAGGGTGGTTGTGGTAGAGGATTTTAACATAGACTGGGACTACTATAGTATTAAGGATTTAGAAAAATAAGAATTTGTTTCGTGTGTGCAAGGACATTTTCTGATTCACTCTGTGGATCATCCTACTGGCGATGGTGATAACCATGACCTACTCTTGGGAACTGAGACAGGGCACGCGACTGAGGTGCCAGTGGGGGATTACTTGGAGGCTAGCGACAATAATTAGATTAGTTTTTAAATAATGATGGAAAAGGATAGACCAGATCTAAAAGTTGAAGTTCTACATTGGAGGAAGACGAATTTTGACGGTATTAGGCAAGAACTTTCAAAAGCTGATTAGGTGCAGACGTTTGCAGGAAAAGGACGGCAAGCAAATGGGAACCCTTTAAAATGTGATAATGAGAGTCCTTTCACCTGTTCTGGTGAAAGGAAAGGCTGGTTGGTGGGGAATTCGGGATGACTGGAGAATTTCTGCTTTTGTTTAAGGAACAGAAGGAAGCATGTGTCAGGTATAGACAGGAGAGATCAATTGATTACTAAGAAGTGTGTATGTAAGAGTACACGTAAGAGGGAAACCGGGAGAGCAAGAAGGGGACATGAGATAGTTTTGGCAAACATAATTAAGGAGAGTCCAAAGGATTTTTGCAAATACCAAAGACAAAAGAGTAACTAAGAGGAGAACAGAGCTACTCAAAGATCAAAAGACAGCCTTTGCAAGCAGCCGCAGAAGACGGGAGAGATATTAAACTTGCGTTTTGCATTTGCGTTTACTGTGGAGAAGGACAAGAAATAAACAGAAAATGGGGTAATACATGGTGACATCTTGAAAAATGTCCATATTACAAAGGAGAATGTGCTCGATGACTTGAAACGTATAAAAATAGATAAATCGCCAGGGCCTTATCAGGAACACTGTCGGAAGCTAGGGAAGTGATTGTTCGGCTTCTTGCTGAGATAGTTAGAATTTTGTATCATTGCTAGTCGCAGGTGAGGTGCCGGAAGACTGGATATTGGATAATGTGGTGTCAACTATTGAAGAAAGGTGGTAAGGAAAAGCTAGGGAACGATAGACTGGTGAGCTTGATATCAGTGGTGCGTAAGCTGTTGGAGAAAATCCTGAGGGACAGGATTTGCTTGCATTTGGAAAGACAAGGACTGATTAGATATAGTCAACATGACTTTGCGTTTAGGAAATAATGTCTCACAAACTTGATTATGTTTTTTTGAAGAAGTAACAAAGAGGATTGATTAGGGAAGAGTGGCGGACATGAACAGTATGGACTTCAATAAGGCGTTTGACAAAGTTCCTTATGACTGACCGATTCGCAAGGTTAGATCTCACGGAATACAGACAGAACTAGCCATTTGTTTACAGAACTGGCTCGAAGGTAGAAGACAGAGGGTAGTGGTGGAGGGTTCTTTTTTCAGACTGGAGGCCTGTGACCAGTGGAGTGCCACAAGAATCGGTGCTGGGTTCTCTACTTTTCATCATTTAGATAAATGATTTGAATGTGTATATGGGACGTATGCTAAGTAAGTTTGCAGATGACAACAAAATTGCAGGTGTAGTGGACAACGAAGATGACTCGAGTACAATGTGATCTTGATCAAATGGGCCATTGGAATGAGAAGTGGCAGGTCGAATTTAATTTAGATCAAAGTGAGGCGCTGCATTTTGGAAAAGCAAATCATAGCCGGACTTGTACGCTTAATAGGGAGTAAAAAATGAGGTCTGCAGATGCTGGAGATCACAGCTGCAAATGTGTTGCTGGTCAAAGCACAGCAGGTTAGGCAGCATCTCAGGAATAGAGAATTCGACGTTTCGAGCATAAGCCCTTCATCAGGAATAAGAGAGAGAGAGCCAAGCCGGCTGAGATAAAAGGTAGGGAGGAGGGACTAGGGGGAGGGGCGATGGAGGTGGGATAGGTGGAAGGAGGTCAAGGTGAGGGTGATAGGCCGGAGTGGGGTGGGGGCGGAGAGGTCAGGACGAGGATTGCAGGTTAGGAGGGCGGTGCTGAGTTGAGGGAACCGACTGAGACAAGGTGGGGGGAGGGGAAATGAGGAAGCTGGAGAAATCTGAATTCATACCTTGTGGTTGGAGGGTTCCCAGGCGGAAGATGAGGCGCTCCTCCTCCAGCCGTCGTGTAGTTGTGTTCTGCCGGTGGAGGAGTCCAAGGACCTGCATGTCCTCGGTGGAGTGGGAGGGGGAGTTAAAGTGTTGAGCCACGGGGTGATTGGGTTGGTTGGTTCGGGCGGCCCAGAGGTGTTCTCTGAAGCGTTCCGCAAGTAAGCGGCCTGTCTCACCAATATAGAGGAGGCCACATCGGGTGCAGCGGATGCAATAGATGATGTGTGTGGAGGTACAGGTGAACTTGTGGCGGATATGGAAGGATCCCTTGGGGCCTTGGAGGGAAGTGAGTGTGGAGGTGTGGGCGCAAGTTTTACATTTCCTGCGGTTGCAGGGGAAGGTGCCGGGGGTGGAGGTTGGGTTGGTGGGGGGTGTGGATCTGACAAGGGAGTCACGAAGGGAGTGGTCCTTGCGGAACGCTGATAGGGGAGGGGAGGGAAATATATCCTTGGTGGTGGGGTCCGTTTGGAGGTGGCGGAAATGGCGGCGGATAATACGTTGTATGCGCAGGTTGGTGGGGTGGTAGGTGAGAACCAGTGGGGTTCTGTCTTGGTGGCGGTTGGAGGAGCGGGGCTCAAGGGCGGAGGAGCGGGAAGTGGAGGAGATGCGGTGGAGGGCATCGTCGATCACGTCTGGGGGGAATCTGCGGTCCTTGAAGAAGGAGGCCACCTGGGTTGTGCGGTGTTGGAATTGGTCCTCCTGGGAGCAGATGCGGCGGAGACGAAGGAATTGGGAATATGGGATGGCGTTTTTACAGGGGGCAGGGTGGGAGGAGGTGTAGTCCAGGTAGCTGTGGGAGTCAGTCGGTTTATAATAGATGTCTGTGTTGAGTCGGTCGCCCGAGATAGAAATGGAAAGGTCTAGGAAGGGGAGGGAGGAGTCTGAGACAGTCCAGGTGAATTTCAGGTCGGGATGGAAGGTGTTAGTAAAGTTGATGAACTGTTCAACCTCCTCGTGGGAGCACGAGGCAGCGCCGATACAGTCATCGATGTAGCGGAGGAAAAGGTGGGGGGTGGTGCCAGTGTAGTTGCGGAAGATGGACTGTTCCACATATCCTACGAAGAGGCAGGCATAGCTGGGGCCCATGCGGGTGCCCATGGCAACTCCTTTAGTTTGGAGGAAGTGGGAGGATTGAAAAGAGAAGTTATTCAGGGTGAGGACCAGTTCAGTCAGTCGAAGGAGGGTGTCAGTGGAAGGGTACTGGTTAGTGCGGCGGGAAAGGAAGAAGCGGAGGGCTTTGAGTCCTTCGTGATGGGGGATGGAGGTGTACAGGGACTGGATGTCCATAGTGAAAATAAGGCGTTGGGGACCGGGGAAGCGAAAATCCTGGAGGAGGTGGAGGGCGTGGGTGGTGTCCCGAACGTGAGGTCTTAGTGAGTGTTGCTGAATAAAGAGACCTTGGAGTGCAGGTGCATAGCTCCGTGAAAGTAGAGTTGCAAGTAGATAGGATAGTAAAGACGTTTGCTAAGCTTTCTTTTATTAGTCAGAGTATCAAGTACTGGTATTCCCTGCTTTTGATTGTTCGCTTTATGCAATTTCGCTTTTCCTGAATTCAAACCTGTTTTCTCAGATCTGAAGAGGATTTTTGCTGATATGAAAAACAGTGATACGTTTCCCCATATAAATCATGCATCTTCGCTTTGTGCCATTTTCAGCTTAAGCAAGGTCTCGGGGGAATTCTCTATTTTCGGATAGTACTGGCTACCTGATAGGAGTTGGGAGTTCATGTTGTGGCTATACAGGACATTGGTTCAGCCACTCTTAAAATGTCCCATGTAATTCTGGTCACCTTGCTATCGGAAGGATGTTGTGAAACTTGAAAGGATTCTGAAAAGATTCACAAGGATGTTTCCAGGGTTGGAGGATTTGTGCTATAGGGAGAGGCGGAATAGACTAGGACTATTTTCACTTGAGTGCCGAGGGCTGCGGGGTGACCCTATACATGTTCATAAAATCATGAGGGAATTGATAGAATAAATGAACACAGTTTTTTTTTCCATAGGAAGTCAAGACGTAGAGGGCATCAGTTTAGGGTTAGAGGGGAAAGATACAAAATAGCCAACTTTTTGACACAGAGAGTGGCGCGTGTATGGATTGAGCTGCCAGAGGAAGTGCTGAAATCTGGTACAATTACAACATTTAAAAGGCATCTGGATGGGTATTTGAATAGGAAGGGTTTGGAAGAATGTAATACTCCTGCTGGCAAATGGAAATAGAATATGTTTGGATACCTCGTCGGAATTAATGAATTGAACTGAAGGGTCTGTTTGTGTGTTGCCCATCTCTACGACTCTATGACTGTATAATAACAGTAGATTAATCAGTACAGGACTTTGAGAATGTAAACTAGATATAATCTTTCCGAATCAAAGGGCTCCCATAGATCGAGATTTATAAAAGGTAAAAAAAAAATTGTTTAATGTGCTTAATATACTGATTCTATTGAACTTGGACAAGTTTGAAAGCTGGGGAAGGAAGCTTTAGACACATAATTGACAAAGTATTTAGAAAATGGTGAGGCGGTCAAGGTGAGAACAGTAATACAGTATAAGGCTCTGTAGCTAACTGTGAACTCAGGTCATTTTCTGTTTCATAACACTATTACAAGGTTGTTTTTGTATCATAACATTTGACCACAAACATAACTTTATTTTCTGGCAGACTAGTACCAATTGACAAGACACTATTTATTTGGCGTCTGTGAACTCTTTCACCATTTAATTCTGATTATTAAAATGTGTCTAACGAATCAAGTGGAAGACTAAAGTAAGAAATGGAGTTGCAGGTGTTGCACTGGCTTGGATGTAATCAAAAATCACGTGGCAACTTGTTGGCCTGTAAGCTGGAGTTGTGTGATTTTTGACTCTAAACTACGAAGTTACTTGCTGTCAATTCACATGATGCAGGGAAAACTATCTAAGATGAGCTAGCCTTTGCCCACAAGCTATGGAGTCTTGTTGGTTTGTGAATGTTAAACACAGTTTCATGATTATCTGACAATTGCAGTTTGTAGCCCAACGGTCAGTCACTTTCAGAGTAGCTCAGTCGTTTGCATGGTTGCCTTAAATACCAGCAACAAGGGCTCCATCTCAACCTCGGGCGGCGATCTGAGTGTATTTTGCATGTTCTCCCTGTGTCTGCATGGTTTTCAGCCGGGCATTCCGGTTTCCTCCCCCATTCCAAAAATTTGCAAGTTAGGTGGATTGCTCAACATGGACGAATTGGACTGAAGGGTCTGTTTCATTGCTGTACACATGCATGACTCAATGATTCTATGTCTAGGTTCGATGCAAAAGGCACCGGAAATGCAAGATGGGGATGGGAGAGAGTGGGATGCTCTTCAGAGATTCAATAAGGGCTTTTTGGGCCAAATGGCTTGTTTCTACATTGCAGGGATTCTATGATGTCTTTGGTCACGGTGACGCAATGCTGAAGTAGAATGACACAACAACACAAGGTGGCATAATCCATTCCCAAATAAGAATTCTCAATTTTAAATAAGAACAAAGAAATAAATGTCGTCCCAATGATGTCGAGATTAAATGAGAACTGAATAAAACTGATACTGTAACTAACCTAAAGATATGATGAGTAAACAGCTTGATACATTTAAAATATTATCTTCTCTTTCATGTATTCGCTTAGAACACAAACTGAGCAGAAAGATCAATCTGTGATTCATTCGGGAAATGTCAGGTTTTTTGAGGCAGTGAAAGGATCAGTTTTGAGCATAAGATAATGATGGATACACTGAATGAATCCTTCCCAGAAGACGTCAATGGACGAAAAAGAATGAACAAACAATATATTAAGAATAGAAAGAATTTTCTAGATAAAATTAGGGAACATTTTTTATTGATGCTGCTTTGTACGAGTTTCCGGCTCAGTCAATATTTGTTGCCCTTGAAATGAGAGTTTTTATTGTCAATTCCAGTGGGTTATCAATGATACAAATGCAGAAATAGTGGTCATGATTTTCCTTACTTTTCTTGAGTCTGGATTAGCTTTACAAAATTTCAACTTAACAAATGGAACGGGGCAACACAGGAAACCAGCGCAAAAAAGAACATGAAACCTGTAGGCAGAGAGCTTGACTTCAGCGAAATGCTAGAATCTATTATATCCGGAAATCTTAATGCATTTTTGAAAAGTGTAGTCTTAGTAGAATATGTCACTGTGGTTCAACAAAAAGAAACCATGTTATATAAATTACTTTTTTTGTGTGGTGTGACTAATCAGGGAGATAAGGGTACCTATGGATGTTGTACACTAGGATTTTCCAAAGGGATTCTATAAGGTGCCACACAAAAGGTAAATAATTAAGTTAAAATATCTTAAGCTGGGTTAGTGTATTAATATGAGTGGAGGATTGATTTGTTGGTGTAAGCATTGCCAAAAATGGTTGATATTTAACAAGGCAACGTTCTCCCTTTTCATTTTTAGTAATTCTGTCTAATCTTACTTTATTTATTACAGAGTACCAGAATCTAGGTCAACCGTAACTATTGTGGCTGAAGGCTCAAGTGGGGAGGAGGTTCAAATGAAAATGGACACAGGTAGGTTCACAAGACGCTTTAACCCAACTGAACTAAAACCTGGTGCTTGACGGTGCTAGCACACAAGGAGAGCAGTCCGACATGTGCCAAATTGTATAGTCTAACAGACTTTTCCAGGGACATGACCAGCTCCTGTACAGTATATGCTGAATTCTATCAAAGACTTTGGCTTTCCTGGTAGCCTTTCTGCTAGCACAGTGTGTTCAAATTCTTTAAAGCAAAACTTCTTGCAATCCTTCCTAAGTTGGGTGTTTATCAGTACTGATGGAACATTTAGGATCCTTAGCAAAGTATAAATTATTTGGATTATATCCTCCCAGCATGTACAATGGTTTCTTAGCAGGTAAAGCTCTCACCACTGCAGATGATAATTTATGCCAACGTTCATGAGCATTTTGTCCACCACTGCATCGTACCTTTCAGATAACGCACTACTAAAGGGGTTTTCTGTTTGATATTCAGGCCTGGTGAAGTGATGGCCTGTGCTACAATTGCTGGTGTGTCAATCAAGAGACCCATGTTTTTGGGGATTTGATTTCAAGTCCCGCAAGGAAGATGGTGGAATTTGAACCCAACTAAACAAAAAATCTGGAATTCAGAGTCTAATAATGATCATAAAAACATTGTTGATTGTCAGAAAACCCAACTGGTTTACTCGTATTGTTTATGGAAAAAAACTACTGTAATTTCCTGGTTTTACCTACATGTGATTCCAGACCCACAGCAATGTGATTGACGCTTAACTGTCGAAAACTTTGAAGGTTAAGGACGATCGATTAAAAGCTTTCAACATATCAACAGAAACCAAAAACGTAATAACGATAAACTACTTCCACTTTTTGTGGAATTATCGATGTCAAGAGTGTTGTCTGCGAATTATGAAAAGACTGTTCACTTCTACATAAAAGAGATAGCTATTTGGAAATGTCTTTCAAAAGCATTGATAATGCATGCTGAGTCAGTTGTTAATCTTAAATTTGAAATCAGTCAATTTTTCTTAATCAAAGTATTAAGGTATATGGGCAAAAGGGATGTGTATGGCATTAGGTCACAAATCTGTTTGAATGGTGGACATAAGAGATGTAGTTAGTAAGTTTTCAGATAACACCCAAATTGTAGATACAGTGGACAGCGAAGAAGGTTACCTCAGATTAAAGTGGAACCTTGATCATATGGGCCAATGGGCTGAGAAGTGACAGATGGAGTTTAATTTAGATAAATGTGAGGTTCTGTGTTCTAAGAAAGCAAACTTTAGCTGGATTTATGCAGTTAATGGTAAGGTCCTAGGGAATGTTGCTGACAAAAGAGATCTAGGAATACAGGTTCATAGCTCCTTGAAAGTGGAGTCAGAGGTAGATAGGATAGCGAAGAAGGCGTTTGGTATGTTTTTCTTTATTGGTCGGAGTAATTTTGAGTACGAAGCTGGGAGGTCATGTTGCGGCTGCACAGGACATTGGTTAGGCCACTGTTGGTATATTGCGTGCAATCCTGGTCTCCTTCCTATTGGAAACTTGCTGTTAAATTTGAAAGGAGTTCGGAAAAGATTTACAAGGATATTGCCACGTTTGGAGGATTTGAGCAGTAGGGAGACATTGAATAGGCTGGGGCTGTTTTCAATGGAGCATCAGAAGTTGAGGGGTGACCTTATAGAGTTTTACAAAACCATGAGGGGCATGGATAGGATAAATAGACAAAGTATTTTCCCTGGAGTGAGGAAGTCCAGGACGAGAGTGCCTAGGTTCAGGGTGAGAGGGGAAAGATAGACCATTGGGACAACGTTTTCACGTGGAAGGTGGTACGTGTATGAAGTGAGCTGCCAGAGGAAGTGGTAGAGGCTAGTACAATGGCAATATTTAAAATGTATCTGGATGGGTATATGAATAGGAAGGGTTTGGAGGGGTATGGTTCACATGCTGTCTTGGGGGACTAGGTTGGGTTGCGATATCTGGTCGTCATGGACGAGTTGGACCGAAGTGTGTGTGTTTCCTTGAAGTTCAGCTCTGTGACTATGACTTTAACAAGTTAAAGAGGCTGAATGAACTAAAACTGCCCACTGGGCAGTTATATTTTTGTTCGTTTTATGGACTGCTATTTGAGTACAATTGGATGAGGTAAAATCTGATCAAGGTTTTAATTCTATATCTTAAGATTTCCAGGAAATCATTAACAGTTTGGGATTAAAACAATGGAAATCAAATGTATATCATACACAAACATGGGCGGCTTTAGAGAGACACTGGGAGCATATGGTCAGTTGGGGTGGACGCCAATAACAGGAAAGGAGCAGTCACGTCATTGGGTGTTTTCTATAGATCTCCCCAATAGTAGCAGACAGATGGAAGAACAGATTGAATAGCAGATCTTGGAGCGGTGCAGATGGAACAGAGTTGTTGTTCTGGGTAACTTCAACTTCCCATTATTAATTGGAACCTCATTACTAAAGATGGTCCGGGTGGAACCGAGTTCATCAGGTGTGTCCAGAAAGGATTCCTGACTCAATATGTCGACAGACCGGTTGGGGGGTCAGCCATATTGGATTTGGTGCTAGGCAATGAGATCTCTTGGTGGGAGAGGATTTTCATTGACAATGACCCCAACTGGCTCATCATTACCATAGCCATGGAGAAGGATAGCAATAGACACTTTGAAAATGTACTTATTTGGGGGAGGGAAAATTATACTACTATTAGACAGCAGCTGTGGAATATAAAATGGGGACATTTGTTCTTCGGAAATGCACATCAGAAATGTGGATGCTATTTCAGGACCACTTGTTGCAAGTATTGGATAAGTGTCCCACTCAGACAAACAAGCAATGGTTAGGTGGAGGCGCCTTGAAGACAAAAGAAGAGGAGCTTCTTGTCAAGAGAAGAAGGAAGCTTACTTAAGGTTGAGGAAGCAAGGATCTAGCACAGTTTTAGATAATTACAGGGTTGCTAAGAATGAACATTTAAATGGACTGAGGAGAGCTAGCAAGGGGTAAAAATAATTGGCAGGATGATTAACGAAAATCCAAAGCATTCTACACTTACGTGAGGAATAACAAAATGATCAGAGAGAGATTTGGGTCGATGAGCGATAGTGGAGGGAACTTGTGCCTGAATTCTGAAGAGGTAGAGGAGCCCCTAAATGATTTTTCAGTATTCACCAGAGGGAGGCGTCTTTTTTTTTTAGATTAGACTTACAGTGTGGAAACAGGCCCTTCGGCCCAACAAGTCCACACCGACCCGCCGAAGCGCAACCCACCCATACCCCTACATTTACCCCTTACCTAACACTACGGGCAATTTAGCTTGGCCAATTCACCTGACCCGCACATCTTTGGACTGTGGGAGGAAACCGGAGCACCCGGAGGAAACCCACGCAGACACGGGGAGAACGTGCAAACTCCACACAGTCAGTCGCCTGAGTCGGGAATTGAACCCGGGTCTACAGGCGCTGTGAGGCAGCAGTGTGTCTTGTGGATAGTGAGAACACTTTGGACCAGGTTAATAGGCTTGAACAGATTGATATTAATAAAATGGATGTGCTGGAAATTCTGGTAAGCATCGGGAGAGATAAGTGCCCAGCTCCTGACCAAGGTTACCAGGCGAAGCGAGGAATAAGATTGCTGTGCCTCTGATGATGATATTTGCATCCTCACTCTCCACAAGAATAGCACCGGATGATTGGAGGGAGGTGAATGTTGTTCGTCTCTTCAAGAAAGTGAATAGGGAAGTCCCTTGGAATCGCTAGACCAGTCAGTCTTATGACTGAGTTAAGCAAGGCATTGGAAAGGATCCTGAGAGATAGGATTGATGACTATTTGGAGATACTTTGTCAGCATGGCTTTGTGAGGGCCTGGGCATGCCTCACCAGCCTTATTGTGTTCTTCGAGAATGTGACGAGACAAGTTGATGAAGGTCGAGCAGTAAATGTGGTATATATGGATTTCAGCAAGACATTTGATAAGGAGACTCAAATCAGAGATTTAGGAGGTATGGCATCCGGCGGAATTTGGCTAGGAGAAAGTGAGGGCTACGGATGCTGGAGATCCGAGCTGAAAATGTGTTGCTGGAAAAGCGCAGCAGGTCAGGCAGCATCCAAGGAGCAGGAGAATTGACGTTTTGGGCATGAGCCGTTCTTCTGTGCGTTTCCAGAGAAATTTGGCTGTCTGGACACAGAATTGGCTGGCCAAAAGGCTGAGTGATAGTGGATGGAAAGTATTCCGCCTGGAGGTCAGTGACCAGTGGTGTCAGCCAGAGATCTGTTCTTGGGCCTCTGCTCTTTCTCATTTCAATAAGTGACTTGGAAAAAAAAAGTAGAAGGGTGGGTTAGTAAGTATGCCAATTACATTTTGCTAGAGCAGTGAGGGGAGAAGCGAGGGTTGCCTGGCAGGGTGAGATTTCCCACATAAAAAAGGACTTATATCGTGAGTCGAGCCTCCATTTTGCCAGAGAGGCAAGGAGAGAAGGAGGAATGAAGCGAGAGCTGCTGGCAAGGGTGAGTTTTCCACCCTGAAAAGGGACTTGCCTCAGGAGTCGGGCCTCCATTTTGCCATCACAGCGAGGAGAAAAGGAGAAGTGAAACTGCCAGGAAGTTAAGGGAATGATTTATATTTGGACAGTAGCTCGTTCATACAAAGCTAAGCGACCAATGGCAGGGGATCTCAGAAAGGTGGCATGTGACTCTTGCCGTGATGTGGGAGCTGAAGGACGTGTCTGACGTTCCTGACTCTTACACTTGCAAGAAGTGAGACCAGCTGCAGCTGTTGTTTGACCGCATGACGGCTCAGGAGTGTGGATGAATTTATTGTGGAGCATCCGCGATGTTGAAGAGGTCGTGGAAGGCAGCTTTAGTGAATTGCTCACACTGCAGGTTAGGATTGCTGAGAGAGTCAGCGAATGGGTGACCAAAAGACGGAAAAAGAGTAGGAAGGCAGTGCAGGTGTCCACTCCAGTCATCTGTCTCCAAAGCAGGTATACTAACTTGGATACTGTTGGGGGAGGTCACTCAGCAGGTGAGGGCAGCAGTTGTCAAGATCATGGCATCGTGGCGGGCACTGCTGCTCAGAAGGGTGGAAAAATAACTCGTAGGGCATGAGTCATAGAGGATTCTATTGTGAGAGGAGTAGATAGACGGTTCTGTGACCAAAATCGGGACTCCCGCATGGTATGTTGCCTTCCAGGTGCTCGGGTCAACGATGACACTGATCAGCTGCAGGGCATTCTAAAAGGGGAGGGTGAGCAGCCAGTTGTCTTGGTGCGTATAGGCACCAACGGTATAAATAGAAAGCGAGATGATGTCCTAAAGAAGAATTCAGGGAGCGATGAGGGAAGTTAAACGAGTGGACCTCAAAGGTAGTGATGTAGGGATTACTCCCAGTGCCACGTACTAGCCTGTGTAGAAATAAAAAAAGACAGGAGGAACACGTGGCTTGAGAGATGGGAAAGGAGGGTGGAGTTCAGATTTGTTGGACATTGTGACAGTTTCTGGGGAAGGTAGGACTATTACAAAAAGTGTCGGTCTACATCTGAACCAGACTGAAACCAATGTCCTTGGGGGAGATTTTCCTACTGTTGTTGGGGAAGTTTTAAACTAATGTGGCAGGGTATTGGGAACCAGAAGCTAAAACAAGTACGCAGCGAGGTGGAGACTGCAGACTGTAAAAATTATGAAGACAGCACTAATAAAGTGATGAATAGGCAGAGAGCAGGTGAGAGCAAAAGAACTCGGGCCTGAAATGCATCGACCTTAATGCAAGGAGTGTCGTGTGTAAGGCAGCTGAACTTTGGGCTTGGATTGATGTCTGGGAGGATGACATTATTGCCATCACAGAGACTTGGCTAAAGGAAGGGCACGATGATTGGCAACTGAATATTCCAAGATGTAGACGTTTCAGACAAAACAGGGAGGTAAGTAAAAGAAGGGGTGGAGTTGCATTGCTGGTCTGGGACGATATCACGACTGTGCTAAAGGAGGACACTATAGCATTTTTGGGAAGTGAGGTGTCATGGGTGGGAAATAAGAAGGGTGCAGTTACATTGTTTTGGCTGTATTACAGACCTCCCAACAGTGAGCGTGAGACAGAAGAACAAATAGGTAAACAGATTATGAGTAGATGTAGAGGCAATAAGGTAGTGGTGATGGGAGATTTTAATTTTCCCAACATTGACTGGGATACATTATCATCATAGATCTGGATCGAGTAGAATTTGTATGAACCGTCCAGGAGAGTTATCCAGAGCAGTATGTCAATAGTCCGACAAGAGAAGGCGCCATATTGGATCTCGAACTGGGGAACGAGCCAGGACAAGTGGTAAAAGTTGCGGTGGGGTGATTTCTTTGGGAACAGTGACCACAGTTCTGTAAGTTTTACAATACTCGTAGATAAGGAAGAGAGTGGTCCCAAGGGAAGACTGCTAAATTGGGCCAAGTCCAATAATATCAAAATTAGGCAGGATTTGGGAACTGTGGATTGGGAATAGCTATTTGAAGGGATGTCCACATTTGAGATGGGGGAGGCATCAAAGAAAGGTGAAAGATAGCGGAGGATAGGCACGTCCCATTAAAGGCAAAGGATATGAATGGCATGGTTCGTGAACCGTGGATGACAGGAGAAATTGGACGACTAGCCAAGAGGAAACGGGAAGCGTACATAAGGTCTAGGCTGCTGAGAATAGAACGGGCCGTGGAGGAATATCAGAAGAGTAGGACAAGTCTTTATTAACGAATCAAACTGACTAAAAGGGGTCATGAAATAATTTTAGCTAGCAGAATTAAGGAAAATCCCAAGGCATTTTATTCTTATTTAAGAAGCAAGTGGGAAACTAGAGAAAGGATGGGTCCACTAAAAGATAATGAGGGATGGCTATGTGCCGAACCTGAGAGAATGGGTGAGATTCTGAATGATTACTTTGCATCAGTGTTCACTTAGGAGAGGAACATAATGAACTTTGAGATTAGAGGTAGAGGTTTGACTAGTTTGGATCACGTTGGCACATGTAGGGAAGATTTATTGGGTATGCTGGAAGTTATTAAGGGGGACAAATCGCCAGGACCGGATGGGATCTATTCCAGATTGCAGAGGGAGGCGAGAGAGAAAATAACTGGGGCCCTGTCAGATATCTTTGTGGCATCCTTAAATGCAAGTGAGGTGCCAGAGGACTGGAAGATTGCTCATGTTGTCCCCCTGTACAAAAAGGTTTGTAGAGATATTCCGGGTAACTACAGACCAGTGAGGCTGAGGTTGGTGGTTGTGAAATTGCTGGAGAAGGTCCCGAGGGATATGATCTATTTATATTTGGAAAGAAATGAGCTTATCGACGATCGTCCACATGGTTTTGTGTGTGTGTGGAGGGGGTGGGGGGTAGTTCATGCCTTACCAACTTGACAGAGTTCCTCGAGGAAGTGACCAGGTTGTTCGAGAAAGGAAGGGCTGTTCATGTCATATATGTGGACTTTAGTGAGGTGTTTGATAAGGTTTCCCCTTGTAGACTAATGGTGAAAGTGACGTCACATGGTATGCAGCGTGTTCTGGCTAGATGGCTAAAGAACTGGTAGAGCAACAGGAGACAGAGTAATAGTTGAAGGGAGTTTCTCAAAATGGAGAAAGGTGACAAGTGGTGTTCCACAGGGGTCAGTACTGGGGCCACTGTTGTTTGTAATATGCATAAATGATATGGAAGAGGGCACTGTTGACATGATCAGTAAGTTTGCAGATGACACAAAGATTGGTAGAGTGGCAGAAAGCATGAGGGAATGTCAGAGAATACAGGAGGACATATATAGACTGGTGAGTGGGGCGGAAAAGTGACAGATGGCTTTCAATTCACACCAATGTGAGGTGATGCATTTAGGCAAGTCTAATTCTAGAGCGAATTCTACAATGAATGGAAGAGCCTCGGGAAAAGTTGATGGACAGGGAGATCTGGAAGTGCTCGTCTGCTTTACCCTGAAGGTTGCTGCACAGGTGGATAGAGTGGTCAAGAAGACATACAGTATGCTTGTCTTCATCGAACGGTGTATTGAGTATAAGACCTGGCAAGTCATGTTAAAATTGTACAAGACGTTGGTTCGGCCGCATTTAGAATACAATGTATAGTTATGGTCGCCACATTACCAAAAGAATGTGGACGGTTTGGAGAGAGTGCAGAGAAGGTTTACGAGAATGTTGCTTGGCATGGAAGGTGTTAAAAATGAAGAGAAGTTGAGAAGGTTAGGCTTATTGTCACTAGAAAATATGAGATTGAGGGGGCACCTGATTGAGGTTTAAAACATCATGAAGGGGAGAGACATTGTGGATAGAGGAAAGCTTTGTGCCAGGGTGAAGGATTCAATAAGGAGAGGTCATGCTTTCAAAGTGAGAGGTGGAAAGTTTAAGGGGGATACACGTGGCAAGTATTTCACACAGAAGGTGGTGGGCGTTTGGAGTGCGTTGTCAGAAGAGCTAGTAGACGCAGGCACAGGAAATTCATTTAAGAAGCATCTGGACAGATGCATGAGTAGTTGGGGAGCTGAGGGAAACGTATGGTTAGGAATTTACTGACAGGTTTAGACAGTACTTTTGATGGGCTCAGGCTTGGAGGGCCGAAAGGACTGTTCCTGGGCTGTAAATTTTCTTTGTTCCTTTTTTGTCTCTGTTGTGGTGTTGTAAATAGTGTCGAGGGCTGTTCCAGGCTTCAAACATTGAGAGGATGCAGAGCTCGGCTGAGAACGTGCAGATAGAGTTCAACCTGGATAAATATGAAGTGATTCATTTTGGAATGTCTCATTTGAATGCTGAATAAAGAGATAAATAGTTAAGGATAGATTTCTTAGCAGTGTGGAGTAGCAGCAGGATCTAGAGGTCCATGTATATTGATCTCTCAAAGCTGTCACCCAAATTAATCGGGTTGTTAAGAAGGCGCAACGTTTTTTTGAGTTTCATTAACAGTGGGATTGAGTTTGAGCCCTGCGATTTTACTGTAACTCTATAAAACCCTGGTTGGACCACACTTGGAATGTTGTATCCAATTCTGGATTCTTCAGCATAGGAAGGAATGTAGATGCATTAGAGAGGGTTCAGAGGAGATTGACAAAGATGCTGCCTGGACTGGAGGATTGTTATTATGAAGAGACGTTGACTAAGCTTGGGCTTTTCACAATGGAGAGAGGAAAGAAGAGAGGTGACTTGATAAAGGTGGACTAGGTAATTACAGGCATAGATAGAGTAGACAGCCAGAGTGTTTTCCCAGGGCAGAATGGTTGTTGAGAGGGGTCATAATTTTAAGGTGATTGGAGGAAGGTAAAGGGGAGATGATAAAGGTAGGTTCTTTACTCAGACAGGATGCATGGAATGTACTGCCAGCAGTGATAGTAGAGACATTAGTGGCATTTAAGCGACTGCTGGACAAGCACATGGACGACAATAAATTGCGGGGAGTGTAGATTAGGTTGATCTTAAATTAAAAGAAATGCTCAGTGCAACATCGTGGGCCGAAGGGCCTGCACAATGCTGTACTGTTCTATGTTTTGTGTTCTATAAGTCCAAATTTGAGAAGTTGTAGTGATTGACGAATGGGGAAAATGCAACATAGGAAGAATTTAATGTAGAAAATGACCAACAGAAAATGACAGCAAGGGATGAAGGTTGCAGATCTAAGGCCAAATCAGCAGATAACATGAGAGGATACAAAAGTAATAAAATAACTTAAAACAAAAAAAAAACTGAGGCATGCATGTAAGAATTGAAACAAAGCAAATGAATTCGTATTAAAGTTTGGATTGTGCTATGTCCAATCCACTAGCCATTGTGGCTGTCGGGTTACCAGACTGGGATGTGAATACTGAAGGGAATCCTTTATTCATGATGGACAAATAGCTCGGAAAGGGTGGGGGAGTGAATTCAAGATAATATGAGCACAATGGAGAGGGGTTACCTAGAATTCAGAAAACCATGAGACAGAAGTCGTCTGGGTGGTGATAAGGGATTGTAAAGGCAAGAGCTCACATGTGGGAGTTGTGTACAGTGCCGCTACCAGTAACCCTATGAGGGGACAGGACATGAAGCAAAAAATAATTTGACCTTATGAAAAGGCTGCAACAATTATCATGGGGGATTTTAATCTCCATATAGGCTGGGGAAAAAAGAGGAAGAAGTGTCTAAATGAATTAATTGATTGTTTTCAGGGCCATTTCTTAGACCAGCATGTTTTGCACCAGAGAGCAGACTATTATTAAATCTGGTTTTGACTAATTGAATAAACTTCATGACTAACCTCATAATGAAAGCGTTCTAGGTGGCAGTGACGTTAATATGATTGCATTTTTCATGCAGTTTAATGGAGAAAGGTTTGGGTGTAGCTCAACTGGTTTTTTTAATGATAAATCAAGGGCAATTTTGAGGCAACAAAGCAAAACTCTCAAAAGTGGACTGCAATTCAGATAAGGCATGGGTCAGTGGCAAACATTTAAGGGAATATTTTATGAAGGGCAAGACAAATACATTCCGATAAGTAGGATTTCTGGTTATGTGAGAAAGACGATAGCCTTAAAACCTGTTTTTTTTACATTAAGACCAAATGGTAATGCTGAATTATATAACGCAGTTACTGCACTAGAAAATAGGAGAAAGTGAGGACAGCAGATGCTGGAGACCAGAGTTGAAAAGTGTGGTGCTGGAAAAACACAGCAGGCCAGGCAGCATCCGAGGAGCAGGAAAATCGACGATTCGGGCATAAGCCCTTCTTCAGGATTAAGGCTGGTGTGCCAAGCGGACTGAGGTGAAAGGTAGTGCGAAGGGAATTTGGGGGATGGGCGCTGGGAATATAATAGGTAAAAGGAGATGAGGGTGAGGGTGAAAGGCCAGAGAGGAGGTCGGGGCGGAGAGGTCGGGAAGAATATTGCAGGTCAAGAGGGCGATGCTGAATCCGGGGGTTGATATAAGGTGGTGGGAGGGGAAATGAGGACGTTAGAGAAATCTACATTCATCCCGTGTGTTTGGAGTGTTCCTAGGTGGAAGGTGAGGCGCTCTTCCTCCAGGCGTCGTGTGGCCAGGGTCTGGCGATGGAGGAGGCCAAGGACCTGCATGTCCTTGGCGGAATGGGAGTGGGAGTTAAAGTGTTCAGCCTCGGGGCGGTTGGGTTGGTTGGTGCGGGTGTCCCAGAGGTGTTCCCTGAAAAGTTCCACAAGTAGGCGGTCTGTCTCCCCAATGTAGAGGAGACCACATCAGGTGCAGAGGATACAGTGATTGATGTGTGTGAAGGTGCAGGTGAATTTGCGATGGATATGGAAGGATCCATTCGGGCTTGGAGGAAGGTGAGGGGGTGGTGTGGGCGCAAGTTTTGCAATTCTTCCGGTTCCAGGGGAAGGTGCCGGGAGTTTAGATTGTGTTGGTGGGGAGTGTGGAGCTGACGAGGGAGTCACAGAGGGAGTAATCTCTCCCGAACGCTAAAAGGGGTGTGGAGGGAAATATATCACTGGTGGTGGGGTCTATTTGGAGATGGCGGAAATGACGGAGGATATTACGATGTATCCAGAGGTTGGTGGGGTGGAAGGTGAGGACCAATGGCGTTCTGTCCTGGTGGCGATTAGAGGGGCAGGGTTCAAGGGCAGAGGAGCGGAAAGTGGAGGAGATGCGGTGGAGAACATCGTCGACCACGCCGGAGGGGAAATTGCAGTCTTTGAAGAAGGAGGCGATTTACGTTGTTCGGTACTGGAATTGGTCTTGCTCGGAACAGATGCGGCAGAGGGGAAGGAATTGGGAATATGGGGTGACGTTTTTCCAGAAGGCAGGGTGGGTGGAGGTGTTATCCAGGTAGCTGTGTGGAAGTAGGTCGGTTTGTTGCACTAGGAAATAGACAGGCAGGAAGGCTCGGAAAATGGGAGAACTTAAGGAATGCAGAAGAAAGGGACACCTGTGCTCACTAAGTGAGATAACAGGATGTTGTAAGGCAATTAAGAACATTTGCCTTTGCATCGGTGAATCTGTGTGAGCAGGGTGCGAAGTCATTAAATTCACAGCCGTTCCCTTGTGAAATTAATGACAATGTTAAATTCTGACACTGAAGCGAAACTTTGTAATTAACCATCAGATGCTGCCAATCATAATGGATTATTATTACCCCTTGCAAACGGGGAAGACACAGAGAAATAAAAACTTTGCTGTTACAAAACCGTGACTTGAGACTTCAAAAGTACGCGAGGGAGAGCGAGAGAGACCATTTTAGTGGTGAGGCTGTTAAAGTCAGTAGAAAATTAACTCTTCGTGCTGATCTGCTATAGATTGCACATAGAACATAGCACAGTACAGCACAGAACAGGCCCTTCACTCCACGATTTTGTGCCGGCCATTGATCCTCATGTATGCACCCTCAAATGTCTGTGACCATATGCATGTCTAGCAGTCTCTTAACTGTCCCCAATTACCTTGTTACCTTGTTTCCACAACTGCTGCTGGCAACGCATTCCATGCTCTCACAACTGTCTGCGTAAAGAACCCGCCGCTGACATTCCCTCTATACTTTCCTCCAACCAGCTTAAGACTATAACCCCTCGTGCTAGCATTTCTGCCCTGGGAAATAGACTGCCTATCGACTCTATCTATGCCTCTCATTATCTTGTACAGCTCAGTTCGGTCCTCTCTCGTTCTTTTCTCCAATCAAAAACGTCCGAGCTCTGTCAACCTCTTTTAATAAGATAAGCCCTCCAGTCCGGGCAGCATCCTGGTAAACCTCCTCTGAACCCTCTCGTAAGCATCCTCATCTTTCCTATAAATGGCGACCAGAACCGAATGCAGAATTCCAAAAGCAGTCTAACCAAAAATTTATACAGCTGCAAAAATATCTCACGACTGTTAAACTCAATCCCCCTGTTAATGAAAGCCAAAACACCATATGCTTTCTTAACAACCATGTCCACTTGGTGGCCATTTTAAGGGATGTATGTACCTGCACACCAAGATCCCTCTGTTGCTCCACATTGCCAAGAATCCTATCCTTAATCCTGCACTCAACTTTCAAATTCGAACTTCCAAAATGCATCACCTCGCATTTATCCATGTTTACCTTCATCTGACACCTCTCAGCCCATCTCTGCATCCTGTCCACGACACCTCCAGCCTTTGTGTCCTCTCCAAATTTGCTGACCCATTCTTCAATCCCCTCATCCAAGTCATTAATAAAAATTACAAACAGTAGAGGCCCAAGGATAGAGTCCTGTGAACACCACTCACCACTGAATTTTCAGGCAGAATATTTTCCTACTACTACCACTCGTTGTCTTCTGTTGGCCAGCCAATTCTGTATCCGGACAGCTACGTTCTCCTGTATCCCATTCCTCCTGACCTTCTGAATGAGCCGACCATGGGGAACCTGATCAAATGCCTTGCTGAAGTCCATATACACCACATCCACAGCTCGACCCTCATCAACTTTTCTAGTCACACCCTCAAAGAACTCGATAAGGTTTGTGAGACATGACCTACCCCTCACAAAGCCGTGTTGACTGCATTCAATCAAGCCATGCTCTTTCAGATAGTCATAAATCCAATCCCTCAGAATCCTTTCCAACATCTTGCAGACGACAGACGTGAGACTTACTGCTCTGTAATTGCCGGGGTTTTCCCTATTTCCTTTCTTGAAGAGAGCAATTACATTTGCCTGTCTCCAGTCCTCAGGTACGACTCCAATGGAGAGTGAGGATGCAAAGATCTTCACAAATGGCGAAGCAATTGCATTTCTCTTTCCCAAAGCAGCCGTGGACAAATTTGGCCCGGCCCTGGCGACTTGTCAATCTTAATGCTTGACAAAATTTTCAGCATATCAGCTTCCTCTTTTTCTATCCATTCCAGCATGCACACCTGCTCATCAAATGTTTCATTCACTACAAAGTTTGTTTCTTTCGTACAGACAGAAGCAAAAATCTCATTTAGGGCTTCCTCTACCTCCACAGACTCCACGCACAAGTTTCCTATGCTATTCATGATTTCTTTCTTTGACCATTCTCTTGTTCCACACATAAGTGAAAAATGCCTTTATGTTCTCTCTAATTCGTTCTGCAAAGCCTTTCTCCTGCCCCCTCCTGGCTCTCCTCAGACCAATTTCGAGCTCCTTCCTCGTCTACCTGTTATTGTCTAGAGCTGAGCTTAACCCTAGCTTCCTCCACTTTATGTAAGCTACCTTCTTCCTTTTCACGAGAAGTTCCACCATTGTCATCATCCAAGGTTCCTTTATCTTACCCATTCTTGCCTGTCTCAGACGGACGTATTTATTCATTCCTCGCAACAACTGTCCCTTAAACAGTCTCCACACGGCTATAGTACCTTTACCATGTAACAATTACTCCCAGTCCATGCTTCCTAAATCATGTCTAATTGCATCAAAATTTCCTCTTCCCCAATTAAATATCCTCCCACTTTGTCTAATCCTCTCCTTCTCCACAGCTATGTAACATGTGAGGCAGTTTTGGTCACTATCGCCAAAATACTCTTCCACCACAAGATCTGATGCTTGCCCCGGCTTGTTTCCGAGCATCAATTCTAGAATGGCCTCTCTCCTCGTCGGTCCTCGTTCAGGAGAGTTAGTAAACCCTCCTGAACACACCTTAAAAAAAAGCAGCTCCATTCCAGTTTTCTGCTCCAAGGAGGTTCCAATCAATATTGGGTAAGTTAAAGTCACCCATTACAACAAATCTGGTTCGATTTTTCCAAAATCTGCCGACCTATGCTTTCTTCCATCTCCCTGCTGCTATTGGGGAGCCTGTAGTAAACCCCTAACAAGGTAACTGCTCCCTCGCTGTTCCTAATTTCCACCCACACTGACTCGGTAAGCAGATGTTCCTCGACAATGGAAGCTTCTGTAGATTGCATATTATCTCTGATTAGTAGTGCTCCACCCCCTTCTCTTTTTCCCCACTCCCTATTCTTTCTAAATGCTCTAAACTCTGAAACATCCAGCAACCATTGGATTTAATTGCATTTGTGGACTTTATGATGATATTGTGTTGCCATTGTCAGTTATTAAATACAAACTTTGTTAAAGGTAATATTGATGAAGCCCTAATTTACTTACTGATCTTGAAGACTATTCTACAGACTGCCCCACTGTCAATTCTAACTAATCAGATCGTATGTTTTATTTGAATTTGAATCACAAACTTGACAAGAAGGCATGTTTAATTTGAGACTAATTAACATTTTGAATACAATTTTGCAGTAACATTTCAGCCTCAGGTACAGAATGATTCTCTGCTTAAGATAAAAGGCAGAAATCTGCTCCCAGCTTAAAATTATTCTCAACCTTAAAAGTGAAGAGATTCTGACACAATCTGTCGGGAAGCCATTTTATGGTCAAAAGTTTCCTCACCTTGCTAAGAATCCCTTTCTTAAAACAATGATATCAGACATGCGAGCTGTCCAAGGTTACCTTATGAACTCACAAATTATCTCAGACTGGTACCTCTTTATGATAGGAGTTTGTCTAGCTAGCAGGCTGGATCTGTTTTCCCAACTGATGAATGGCGTAGGGCCTGTAGCAGTGACTGGTCAAGCGTACACAGACCTATCAATTAACTTTTCTTCCTTATAAATGATAGTTTTCCACTGTTATCTGTCTAATTAAGAACATGCAACGTTTTTATAAACCTTTGTGTCAAATAAGCCACTTTGTATCAGTACATCGCAATAGCCTGCTGAGGCACTGGAAGAGCTGGTGTCCTACTCTCCTAGGTTGTTAGAACCTAGTTAGTTTAGCTTATAGGTATCAGTATTATTTTGTAACAGTAATGTTGTTAGAGAATAAAGGGGATGACGAAAATTAAACTAATTGTCTGTAAGAGGTTTTTAATTGCAGACTTCCAAAGTGGACGATCACCAGGACGAATCAAGTGAGAGGCTTTACAGGTCAGAGTGCACAAGGGATTCCCTGGGACAACTCTAATCTGTACTTTAACAGATGGACCTGCTATCTGTGCTGAACTAAAGAAAAGATAAAAGCTAGTATTGAACTTTACAAAAATCTAATAGTGGAAAGTGGCAGGTCAGAAATATGGAAACAACACAACAGAAAGCAAAGAATCACAAAATGATGAATGGGAGGGATTGGGAAGTTAGTGAATTTGAAAAAAGTTGGACAACAATATTAAAAATAGATAGGAAACGTGTTTTTCAGTTAATTCATAAGAAATAACTTTGCAAAGGTTTTAAAAATGGGTCTGGGTAATTTGTAAGGTAGGATAAAGAGAAGGCAGATGATTTGAACAAATACTGTTCAGTTTTCAGTCGAGAGGTTACAAGTAGCATGCATGAAATAGCTGTACATCAGGAATTGATAGAGAGAGAGAAACACAAGAAAATGTATAATTACCGGGCAAGCAGTCCAGAGCAAATTGTTGGAACTGTGATTTGGCAAGTTCCTAGCTCTTGATGGGTTTTATTCTGGAGTTTTTAAGAAATCCAGTGAGTTAACAATGTGTTAATTTAATTTTCTAAAACTCATCACGTTTTGGAAAAGTTTGTTTATATTGGAAAATAGTCAAAGTAACTCCTTTATTCAAAAATGGATGTCAGCAGGAAACGATTATTCACTTAGCTTGACATCCATCATTGGGAAAATGTTAGAAACCTTCATTAAAAACATTGTTATCCAGCATTTGGATCGTTCCAAGGTAATCAGGCAGAGCCAACCTTTGTTTTGCAGGAACATCTCCTTAAGCTAATTTATTGGAGTTTTCTGAGATCGTAACTTGTGCTGAAGATTAAAGGAAACCTGAAAATGTACTATACTTGAATTTCAGGGAGCGGCGTTTAATGCAGAAAACTGTGAGGTGATTCACTTTGGAAGGAGCAACAGGAATAATGAGTACTGGGCTAATGGTAAGATTCCTGGTAGTTTAGATGAACGGAGAGATCTTGGTGTCCATGTACATAATCCCTGAAAGTTGCCAACCAGGTTGAGAGAGTTGTTCAGAAGGTATCCAGTGTGTTCGCTTTTATTGCAAGAGGGATTGAGGCTCGGAGCCACGAGGTAATGCTGCAGCTGTATAAATCTCTGTTGCAGCTGCAAATGGAGTATTGCATACAGTTCTGATCACCGCATTGCAGCAAGGATGTAGAAGCTTTGGAGAGAGTTCAAAGGAAATTTACTATGATGGTGTAGGAAGGAAAGGTTTTGTGAGGAAAGACTGAGTGACTTGAAACTGCTTTCGTTTGAGAGAAGAAGGTTCAGAGATGACTTAATTGAGACTTAGAAGATGATTGGAGGGTTAGATAGGGTAGACAGGAAGCGCCTTTTTCCTGGAATTGTTATGGCTCACACGAGAAGACTTACCTTTAAATTGAGAGGTGATAGATATGGGAGCGATGTCAGAGGTAGTTTCTTTTCTCAGAGAGTAGTAGGTGCATGGAACACACTGCCTGCAACAGTAGCAGACTCGCCAAATTTAAGGGCGCTTAAGTGGCCATTGGCTAGACATATGGATAAAAATGGAATAGTGCAGGATAGATTGGCTTCAGATTGGTTCCAAGGGTCGGCACAACATTGAGGGCCGAATTGCCTGTACTGCGCTGAAATGGTCTATGTTGTATATCCTAAGGGACTTAATAATTGTCATATCAAGTTTTATTGCAGAATATAAAAACTTGTGGTGTTGAGGGTAACATATTGGTAGAGCTAGAAGACTAGCCGGCGAACAGAAACTGGAAATAAATGGGAGTGCATCAGGCTGGCAGAATGTCAAGAGTCATGTATCACAGTTGTCAGTGGTGGAACCTCAGCTCTGTAATTTTTTACATATGCTTTGGATGAAGGAATAGAAAGTATGGTAGCTAACTTTGCTAATGACGCAAGATAGATAGGCAAGTGAATTCTGACAAGGATATAAGAAGCCTGTGTGTAAAAGGAAAGCACATAGGATTTGAGGGCAATATCTTGAGATGGGTAGGAAATTGGTTGGCCTACAGGAAGCAGTCGGAATAAATACCCCTTTTTCGAATGGCGAACTGTGACCAGGGTTGTACCGAATTTAAAAAGCAGTGCTAGGACTGCAGTTATCACAGTTAATATGAATGGTTTGGATGATTTAACTAAATATAATATCTCCAAATTTTTAAATGATTAAAAACCTCAATAGAAAGGTGAGCTGTGAGAAAAATGCAGAGAAGCTTGGATAAAATGCTTGTAGCCCAGTACTACAGGAAGTATATGAGATTTTTTGAATCCAGATTTGGGAGGTGACCCTTCGGTCCAACTCCTCCATGCCGACCAGATATCCGAAACCAAGTACTGGCAGTGCTTATACTTACTGCACAACCTCATTTGCTATTGAGAAGGTGATAATGAGCTGCTTTCTTGAATCAATGCATATCTAGTGATAAAAATGCTCCCACGTTGTTTGAAGGGAGGAAGTTCCCGTCTTTGAACCTGTTGACAGTGAAGGAATGGTCTGTATAATTACAAGTCAGGCTTTTTTGTGACTTTGGTAGGGAACTTCCACATGCATAAAACAATATGAAGTGGAACAAGAGTAGGCAATTTGGCCTCTCGAGCCTGCTCCAGCATTCAATCGGATCATGGCTGATCCAGTATCCCTCACATCGACGTTCTAGACATTTCCCCATAACCCTCGGCTGACTGACTCATTCAGAATCAATCTCTTTCAGCCTTAAATATATACAAAAATATGCCCTCACAGCTCTCTGTGGTAAGGACTTCCAAAGACACTCAACACTCTGAGAAAAGAAATTCTTCCCTATCTAAATCTTAGGTTGGTAATCTTTTTATTCTGATTCTATACCCTTTTGTCCTTGACTGCCCATGAGGTGAAACACCCTCTCAGCATTTACCTGACTAGTCTCTTAACAATCCTGTATGTTTCAATGAGATCATCACTCATTCGTCTAAACTCCAGTGAGCAGAGTCCCAATATTTTAAACCTTTGTTCACAAGATAGTCCCTCCTTATCATGGATCATCCTAGTAAACCTTCTCTGAACTGCCTCTAATGAAGTAATATTTCCTCATGAACAAGGGGATGAAATCTCACCATGCTTCAGACGTCGCACCACTGGAAACCTGTACACTTGCAGTGAAACTTCCCGATTCTCATCCGACCAATCCTTTGAAAGAAGGGTCAATATTCCATTAGTCTTCTTGATTGCCTACTGCACCACTGGGCAAGCTTTATGTTCATAAGTCTCTCTGTGCTTCATCTTTCCTCCATTTGATTAGCCCTCTGTTCTCCCGCCCAAAATCAACAACTTCTCATGTTCTCACATTGTACTCCATTTTCCAACTTCTTAGAGTCATAGAGTCATTGAGATGTACAGCATGGAAACATACCCTTCGGTCCAACCCGTCCATGTCGACCAGGTATCCGAAACCAATCTAGTCCCCCCTGCCAGCACGCGGCCAATATCCCTCCAAACCCTTCCTATTCATGTACCCACCAAAATGCCTCTTAAATGTTGCAATTGTGCCAGCCTCCACCACATCCTCTGGCAGCTCATTCCATACACGTACCACCCTCTGTGTGAAAAGGTTGCTCCTGAGGTCTGTTTTATATCTCTCCCCTCTCACCATAAACCTATGCCCTCTAGTTCTGGACTCCCCGACACCCGGGGAAAGGCTTTGTCTATTTATCCCACCCATGCCCCTCATAATTTTGTCAACCTCGATAAAGTCATCCATCAGCCTCCGACAGTCCATGGAAAACAGCTCCAGCCTGTTCAGCCTCTTCCTGTAGCTTAAATCATCCAACTCTGGCAACATCCTTGTAAATCTTTTCTGAACCCTTTCAATTTTCACAACATCTTTCCGATAGGAAGGAGACAAGAATTGCACTCAATATTCCAACAGTGGCCTAACCAAAGTCCTGTAGAGCCACAGCATGACCGCCCAACTCCTGGACTCAATACTCTGACCAGTAAAATAAAGCATACCAAACGCCTTCTTCACTATCCTATCTATCTTTGACTCCACTTTCAAGGAGATATGAACCTGCATTCCAAGGTTTCTTTGTTCAGCAACACTCCCAAAGACCTTACCATTAAGTGTATAAGTCCTACTAAGATTTGTTTTCCCAAAATGCAGCACCTCGCATTTATAAGAATAAAACTCCATCTGCCACTTCCCAGCTTATTGGCCCATCTTCTGAAGATCCTGTTGTAATCTGAGGTAACTCTATTCGCTGTCCACTACACCTCCAAATGTTAGTGTCATCTGCAAACTTACTAACTGTATCTCTTATGCTCGCAAGTTCTTACCCACTTGACCTATCAATATCTCTCTATGAGCTGTTTTATTCCTCTCACAAGTTACCCGCCCAGGTATTTTATGTTGTCTGTTAATTTGACTACTCTGCATTTGCTTTCTTCTTCCATGTCATTGATTCATATAATAAAACAGATTCAGTTGGACTGAAAATCATTTATCAAACAAATCACATTACCAATAATAGATATAAAATATGGTATTTAGTTGACTCCATGTGACTCCTCTCTTTGTTGTTCTACATTGTAGAGAGCGTATGGTTTAGATGGTGCTGTCGAAATAACTCTGGGGATGTTCTGCAGTATACCCAGTGGATTGTATACTCTCTGTCATTGTGCACCAGTTTTGGAGACAATGGATGAGACTGTTGATGAACTGATCAAGTGGCCTGCTTTTTCTTGGTGTGTGGTGATCGTTTTGACCGTTGATTGAAGCCATACTCATTTGAGCCAGCCATGTGCATTTGACCACACTCTATTCACACGCCTGCTGGACTTTGAAAGTCAGGAAATGAGAATACATGAAATCGCCACTCACTAGAGTGTTTCCATTCCCCTTCTCTTGTTATCCACAAAGGGAACGAGTTGAGTTTATATTTAATAGGAGCAACCAGGATATTATGTAGACATTGCGTGTCCAGGGCAGTTGGGTAGAGCTTGTCTCACACGAACTTGCTTAATTCACTCCATCATTGACACGTTTTCAATCTTTACGCAATTTGCTCATGGATGTGGACATGTCTGACGAAAAATATTTATTCCCCAATCTTAATTGCAGTCACAAGTCAACCACGTTGCTATGGGTATGAAAAGGGACCGCATAAGGACCGCTTTTTTTTTCCTTAAAGTATGTCAGTGAACCCTTAGCAATTGTTTTACAGTCAGTGAATCCATATTCTGCTATCAGTTCAGGATCTACTTTTCAATCGCACCAGTCTTCCATTTCCTGCTCTCAGATATCTATCCTGTGTGGTATTCAGTCTTAATAATTTGGGTAATATGCTTTAATGCTTTATACCCTTGCTATCCCTTATCATAATCACTCGCCCTTTAACAGTTTGTTGTTATCCAGGACATGGGGCAAACTGGGCAAAAAATAATTGGTTCACAAATCAGTTGCGATTCCACTCAATTTTACTGAGTTTAAAGGAGATGTTTAGTAATATAGATCACAAGAGAATTCAACAATTTGTACCAAGGAGAATTGTTCCAACCTACGTAGAAACACAAAGATATGTTTTATTTTTTTCTGTTTCTATTCTCAGATCCGAACTCTACAATCAATGTGTTCCTGACAAATTGTGATGATTATGATTTGTTCCAGTTAACAAAATTCTATCGAGACAGACTTGAACAAGCAATTGAAACTGGAGTAGAAGGCCTCGTGTCCGTGTTAACAGGTTCCAACCAGTTCACTGGAGACGAATATAAAGTAAGTGAAGGCTGTATTCAAATTGCATTGACAGTAGGCTAAATGGCCAAGGAAAATTCAATCACTGAAGTGACCAACCAAAACAAAGATGACCCTGTAAATAGAATGAAACAAAACTGTGAGAGCAAACTTCTTCAATCACAGGCGAGTTTTCTCCCATGTTTGCTCCGATAGGTTCACTAGTGAAACATAGAATCCTGATGGAAAGAGTAAGAATTGACCTAACTCTGAAAATTCAGTATGGTCCTGGCTGATCATATTCATTAATATATACAGTATAAAAAAGGTCCATGTGCACTTTTCATCCACATTAATTATTTAAAAAATTCTAACTATCCCAATTCTCGATTTCAGGATTGGGCGTATACCTTGGCATCGCAAAAACACGTTTAAATACGACTTAAATGTTTTGAGGGTTTCAGCGTCCACCATTCTTAGAGGCAGTTAATTCCAGATTCCCACCGTCCACTGGATGGGAAAGCTTTTCCTCATATCTTGTTTAAATCTTCTGTCCCTTGCCTTAAATCTGTGCTTGATGGTCATTGATCATTCTGACAGGGGAAAACGTTTCTTACTGTCTATCCTATCTCTGCCCCTCATAATGTCGTGCACCCCACCCCTCAACCAACCAGGTCGACCATGCTCTGAGGGAAACAAGTCCAAACTGTCAATCTCTGTTCATAAAGGAACCTCTCAACCTCTCAAAAACTCTTTTCGCTCCCTTGCCAGTGCTTTCATCTTTCCTATCGTATGGATTCCAGCACTGCACAAATTACACAGTGTTCTTAACTCTCTGCTGCTTCTTATGGTCTTGAGAAGAACAGTAGCCATACCACACTGTGACGCATCCAGGAAGGATACTTTGATGGTGTAGCTATATAAATTCATCAGAACTCTTGTGGACATAAGAGACAGTGAGGACTGTAGATACTGGAGCTATTAGAGTTGATAAAGCATGGAACTGGAAAAGGCATAGCTGAACAGGCAGCATCCGAGGAGCAAGACAGTCAATGTTTTGAGCAGGACGTTTCGTCAGGATTGGGGAGGGCGAAATAGATCGAGAAATAAATCGGGAGAAGTCTGGGTTGGTAGATGAAGATAGGAGGTAATAATGATAGGTCCGTGGGAAAGGTGGAGCAGATAGGTGGGAAGAAAGATGGACAGGTAGAACAGGTCAAGTGAGTGGATCTGAGTTGGAGGGTTAGATCTTGGATGGGGTAGGCGTTGGGGAGCTTTGGAGACTGGCTGATTCAATGCTGTGTCCATGTGGTTGTAGGCTCCAGAGTTGGAAGGTGAGGTGTACTTCCTTTAGTTTACGGGTAGCCTTGTTTAGGCAGAGGAGAATAGACATGTTCTTCGGGGAGTGGGAGGGAGATTTGAAGTGGATGATCACCGGAACGTGGGATTGGTTGGAGCATACTGACCAGAGATATTCCCTGAACATGTCCGTGAGCTTGACCTCACTCTCTCCGATGTACAGGCAACCACATCGAGAGCAGAAGATACAATAGAACAGCTTGGAGGTATGCAAGTAATTCTCTGCTAGCTTTGGAATGATCCTTTGGGACCTTGGATAGACATGAGGGGGAGGTGTGTGCACAGGTTTTATACCTCAAGTAGTGGCAGGGGAAGGTGCAGAGAGGGGTTTGGTGGGGAATGTGGACCTAACAAGAGACATCTGGGATATTCTAAGAGCAGATACAGGGGAGACTGAGGAATTGGGAGTAAGGGATCATGTTTTTACGGGAGGGGGATTGGGAGGAGTTATGTTCAATGCAGCTGTAGGAGTTGGTGTGTTTGAAATGGATGTCAGTTTTGAGTTCGTTACTGGAGACAGAGAGGTACAGGAAGAGGAGGGAGGAGTCAGAGATGGTCCAGGCAAAGTTGTGATCGGAGGAGAAGGTGTTGGTATAGCTGATAAACTCTTCAAGCTCCTCATGGGAGCACGAAGCAGTGCTGGTGCAGTCGTTGATGAAGCGAAAAAAAGGTTGGGGAATGGTGTCAGTGTAGGTGTGGAAAGCGGGACTGTTCCATGTATTCTACGAAGAGACAGGCACAGCTGGGACTGATGCAGTCACTCGTTTGGTAGCAAGTGAGAGGATTTATAGCAGAAGATTTTGAAGTAAGGAACAATTCCAGTAATAGAATGATGGTGTTGGTGGTTGGGAATTGGGTGGGTCGGGGGGAGAGGAGAATATGGTTGGCTTTTAGTCCTTCACCATGTGGGATGGAAGACAGAGGGACTGGATGTCCATAATGCTTGGGTCGGGGAATCGGAAACCAGGGAGTAAATGGAAAGTGAAGGTGGTGGTCCCAACATATGTGGGGAGTTCTTGGACCAAGGGAGGCAGAGTTGATACAAGAGGACCAGGCGGAGATAATATTTTGACAGGAACAATCAGGTTTTTGCATGTTTGACAAGGGATAGACCCAGGCACTGTGTGGTTGGGTCACATGAAAGTGGAGGCTTATGGAGGGAGATCACCTGTGGTGATAAGATTGTGGAATGGTGTTGGATATGATGGCTTAATGATGAGAGGTGGGGTTGTGGTCAATGGGGCGGTAGGAGGAGATGGCAGAGAATTTGTGCATGGCTTCAGTGAGGTCGAGGTCAGTGCACATTACTACCACTGCAATCCCCTTGTCAGCTGTTTTGATGGAGAGGTTGTGCTGAAGTGGAGGAAGTGGAGGGCTACACGTTTTGAGGTGATTGGAGTGGGTGAGAAGGTAGACAGGGTCAATATCACAATGTCAATGGAAATGAAGAGGTTGGGTGGGGGTGGTGTGGTAAGAGGCCAGAACAGGTTGTTCTGGTTTTTGGAGTAGGTTGGAGGCAGGAGAAGGCATCCTTGGAGCCTGGGTAGGAGATACGATTGGAAAGGTAGGTATGGTGGCAGAGCTGACGGATAAAGAGTTCAATATCGCAGTGTGTCCTTGCGGTGATACCAAATTTCCTTAGCCTATTGATGAAGCAAGTATGTCGTTGTGCTTTCTTGTCTATTGCGTCAACATGGGTGGACCAGGCCAGATCACTCCCAGGAACTTGATGCTCTCGACCTTCTCCTCTTCAGCACCAATGATTGATATTATTGCATTCTTTATTAACATCTCTAACATTTTCACCGTGAGAAATGTTTGCTAACCAATCTGAAATGTGGTTTTCCTACTCTGCATATAGACTAAAATCACCTATGTTTACTATAACATCCCTGTAGTTTGCATTTCCAACATTATGTTTCATACCAATACTCATCTTACTACAACATTTGGGTTCCTGCAGACAGCTTCCATTTATGCTTCCCACTCCCTGTTGCTTTTTAGCTCTGCCCCAAATGATTCAAACTCCAAATTTTCTGAACCAATGTCCTGTGTCAACGTTGCACTTATTTCTTCTTCCACCAGCAACACTACCTCACCTACTTTCTCCCATTTACTTCTCCATTTTCAGATCAATCAGCTTTAAATTCTCATTTTCGATCCTTTGTCACTCTGCAGTCAGCCCTCCATTCAAGCAATTGTATTGCTCCCATTTGCAAACATTTGCATTGTTTATTGTGAATGCCCCATGTATTAAGAAAGAGTACATTTAGATTCGTCTTATGTCAACGATCCTACATTATTTTTTGTACGATGGCCCGTTTTTGGTGCTACCCTTTATTTCTGTGACTTACTACATAAAATTGTGTAAAATTGTCAAAAAGAGCATATCAAAAGTTAATACATTTGAATGCACAACGTTTTTTTTGTAACTGGTGCATGAATTAATGGCACAAATAGTTGCAAATGGATACAATGTGATTGTGAGACATGATTGCAGGGGACCAAACATGTAACTGCACGTACAAAGGTGTTCAAACTTCAGCAAGCACAAGGAAAGAAAGGAAAGAAGGAGGATGCGCCTTGTTAGTGAAAAATGAAGTCACATGAATAGTTTTCTGGTGTAAGAAATCGAGATACAGAGTAATTCAGAGTGAGCTAGAACTCGAGGCCTGGAAAACATAGGTGGCAGTTTTACATGGGCTTCCAAACAGCAATGGTACGGTTTAAGGATGTCATTTTTAATTAAATTAGATATGTATGTGACAAGGATGTTATAGCAATCATGAATTATTTTTGACCAGTCAAGCCACTTCAGAGTAACTCTGTGGCAAATAAATTCCTGAGCTAAGGACAAGAAATTATTTTCTGTCAGTATGTTGAGGAACCAAACAGAACAGGCCATTCTATATTTGGTTTTATGTAATGTTAATCGTGTTATGAAAGACGCTTTAGAAAGATTACCATAAGGTGATTGAATTCTTCATTGGAATAAACAGTGAAGTGATTGAAAGTTACTGGAAAAAGTGGAAATCTTGGGAACTGGAAATGGTTTTCAATTCAGAAAAGAAGAACCAAGCGGTCAATTTAGGATAAACTTACAAGCAAGATGAAAGTGTCCTTTCAGAGTTTCAAAGAAGATAAAGGAAAAGGAAAAGCACACGAAAATGGAGGCATCTTACAGTCTGAAACAGGAGAGTTTACACTGGAGATTGTGGAAATGGCAGAAAAACTAATTAGCTACTTTAGGCTGTCTTCATAGAACAAAGAACAAAGAAAATTTACAGCCCAGGAACAGGCCGTTCGGCCCTCCAAGCCTGAGCCAATCCAAATGTACAGTCTAAACCTGTCGGTCAATTGCTAAGAATAAGTATCACTCTGCTTCCACCTAGACATACATTTGTCCAGACGCATCGTAAATGAATTTACCGTGCCTGCCTCAACCACCTCTGCTGGAAACGCGTTTCAAACGCCCACCACCCTCTGTGTGAAGTATTTGCCACGTGTATCCCCCTTAAACTTTCCACCTCTCACCTTGAAAGCGTGACCTCTCATTATTGAATCCTTCACCCTGGGAAAAAAGCTTGTCTCTATCCAACTTGTCTAAACCATTCATGATCTTGTAAACCTCAATCAGGTCCCCCCTCAATCTCTTCTTTTTCTAATGAGAATAATCCTAACCTACTCAACGTCTCTTCATAGCTAGCACCTTCCATATCATGCAACATCATCGTGAACCTTCTTCGCATCCTCTCCAAAGCGTCCACATCCTTTTGGTAATGTGGTGACCAGAACTGTACACAGTATTCTAAGTGCGACCGAACCAATGTATTTTACAATTTTAACATGATTTGCCAGCTCTTCTGCTCAATACCCCGTCCGATGAATGCAAGCATACTATATGCCTTCTTAACCACTCTATCCACCTGTGGAGCAAACTTCAGTGTACAATGGACCTGCACTCCCAGATCTCTCTGACCATCAACTTTTCCCAAGGATCTTCCATTCATTGTTTATTTCGCTCCAGAATTAGGCTTGCCTAAATGCATCACCTCACATTAGTCTGGTTTGAAAACCATGCGCCAATTTTCCGTCCAACTCTCCAATCTATCTATATTCTCCTGTATTCTCTAACAATCCCTTATACTTTCAGCCACTCCACCAATCTTCGTGTCATCTGCAAACGTGCTGATCGTACCAACTGTGCTCTCTTCTGTAAAGAATAAATCAATTGGCAAAGAACTGATATTAATAATGCAAGAACATCAGGACTGATTGGAATAACAGGTCAGCAGGTAAAAATGCAACTGAACAATGGGATAGCTTCAAAGCGCAGATACAATTGCTATATAATCCCTTGAATGTAAAAAGTTGGTCAATTAAGCCCAGAGCTCTGTGGGTGACAAAGGTGGTAGAAATTGACATTAGAAAGAGGAAATGTATTTGTGACTAGTGTAAAGCAGAAAGTACAATTGAGTATCCCAAAGGTTTTGGGATAGGTGACAAAGCCAATAAGAGGAGTAAAGAAGAATGATGAGGTAAGACTAGCAGCGAATGGAAATGGAAATCCCAAAGTGTTTGATAGGCATATCAACAGTAAGAGAGTGCTTAATATAGGAATATGACTGATTGCAGACCCAAAAAGTAAATTTCTACATGGACACATAACTGAGGTATTAATTGATATCTTGCATCATTTTTTTCCCAAAGAGGGAGATGCAGCGCAGACGATGGAGATGGAGGAGAAGAATTTTTTCCTCTAGAAGTGTTCAACATTAATTTTGGATTTATTGTTGACAGGTAAATTTAACAAAGCACAGGGTCTGGATGTGATTCATCCAAGGATTTTAAAGGATGCGAGGAATGAAATGGCAGGTGCACTGGCCACAATATCTCAGTCTGATCTGGAGTGATGAAGTGCCAGAAAACTGGAAGATTGCAAACATGTAATCTTGTTCAAGGAAAGTTGTCAGGACAATTCCGGCAACTAGAGGCCAACTTGGTTACCCTTCAGTGGTGGGAAAACTTCGAGTTACAGTTATTTGGGATAGAATTGGTAATCACACGCGAAGGGTGCATTAAGAACAATCAGCATGGATTTTTAAAGGGGTAATCATGCTGGAGATTTTTTTTAGTAGATCATGGACATGTTTGATGAGGGTAATGCTGTTGATGTAATAAACATGGATTTCGAAAACGTTTGGCAGTGCCACACCACAGACTTCTGAAGAAAGTTATAGTAGTTGGACTAAGTTAATCGTAGCAATATGGAATACAAATTTGTTTGAGTGAGAGGAAATAGCGAATAATGGTAAATAAATATTTTTCAGACTCAAGGAAGATTTATATTGAGGTTCTCACATGGTCAATGTTTGGACCCTAATTTTAACTGAGGTCTATTAATGGTATGCAAGGATATCTTTAAAAAACTGGCATTTAGCACTTAAGTTAAGAAGTTTTAGCAGTGAGGAGAGCAGTTTGAAACTCTAAAAGGATGCTGACAAGTTGGCAGAGTAAGATAATAGGTAGTAAATGAGGTTTAACACAGAGAATGGTGAGATGATGTACTTTGGTCATTAGAACATTAAAAAAAAACCAATGCAATGTGTGGGTACAATGTTAAAGCAATGCAAGAGTGGAGGGGCCTGAGTGTATGTGTACACAGATTACTGAAGGTGGCAGGAGAGGTTCAATGGTCAGTAAATACAGCATTGTGTTCTTGACTTTATTAATATGGACACATAGAGCAAGAACAAGGAGGCTATTTTTGAACGTATGCAGTTTTTAGAGTTGTTAGATCTCAAGTAAAGTATTGTGTATAGTTGTGGATGCCACATTCCAGAAAAAAAATGGAAATGCATTGACTAGTGTACGAATCAATTTCAAGCATGATTCCAGGAATCAGAAAGTTCAGTGGTGAGGACAGATTGAAGAAGTTGGAACTGTTCTCCGTGGAGAAAATAAGGCTGAGTGAAGATTTCATTCGGGTTTTCAAAATTGCGAGCTGCCTGGATAGAGAAACTGATACAAGAAGAAAAAGATCAAAAGATTTAAAATGATTTGGAAAAAAAAACGAGGCTTGATTACAATTTTTCTTCACATCACAAATAGATCAGATATGGAATGCGATGCCTGAAAATGTGGTTCAGGCAATTTCAACTTAGACATTCAACAGGCCATTGGATGATTGCTTGGATAGAAATGCAACACAGAGGAGTGAAGGGAAAGGAATGAAATTGGCAGTGTGGAATAGCAGTGTTGCTGGGCATATGGCCTTCTCTAATGTGATAATTCTGTGAATTTTCGAGAAATGCGATGAAAGGAAACTTCTATTAAGAAGGCAGAGCTGAACAACATTTATAATGCATACAAAAGGAAGTTGTGGAGAAATTAATTGAACTGAAAGTTGATAAATCCCCAGGTTATGGTAATCTATATTGTGTGATAATGAAGGAGGTGACCATGGAAATGATGCATTCAAGCATTGTCATCTTTTAAACTTCAGTAGATTCTGGAAAGTCCAGCAGTTTGGTAGACGGCAAATGTAAGCCAATGGTTTAAAAATAAAACTGAGTCATTGATATTCAAAGTGCAGATGGAAGCCATTTGCTCCTTTGCGCCTGTAACGGCTCCGAAATAGCTACCCAGGTAGACCCATTCTTTATCCCTCTCTCCATAGCCCTCTCAATTCATCATTTTAATGTACATATTTCGCTGTCATGTGAACCCTGCTGTGGAATATGCTTCCGCCACCCTCAGGCAGTGCAATACAAATTGGGCAAAGATGATTTTCCTCATCTCACTCCTCACTCACTCTGCAGACAACCTTAAAGTTGTGACCCCTAGTTATTGACATATAAACTAGTCGAAATAGAATATCTTTCTTTAGCCCATCAAGGTTATTCATAATTTTGAACACCTCAGCAATCATTCCTCTAAATGCTGTCTGCACCAAACAAAATAAGATCAATTTCTCTCATCTTTTCTTGTACCTAAAATCCCTCATTCCTGGTGTCATGCTTATAAATCTCCATTGCACTCTGTCCAGGGCTTAAATGAGATGCCCCGAACTGAACAAAAGATTCCAAATGCGGTCTGACCAAGGATGTGGAGAGGTGCAGCATCACTTTCCTTGTTTTTGTACACTATCCTTTATAAGCACAGGGATTCTATAAGCCTTAGCAACTGTTTCACCTTGCCTGCCCACCTTCAGGCACGTAAACCCTGAAGTACACCTCAAAATTGTACCATTGAGGCTGTATTGTCTCTTCATGATCCATTTACGAAAATGCATTGCCTCACATTTCTCTGCGTTCCACTTTCAACTCTACTGCCCAGTCTATGGAACGTCTGTCGACACCTACCCTCTGTTTATTTTAACTTAACCAACTTTTGAACAATGCTGCTCCAGTCTGTGAAATGTACGTCTACACCTATCTTCTGTTTCTTATAATTTAGTCAGATTCTGACCAATGCTGCTACAGTCTGTGGAATGTCCATCTGCACCTATCTAATAATTTAATCAGTTTTTGAAACCTGCTGCCAAGGGCTTATCAATTCCAAATATTTCTAATCTGCCACATGACACAGGATCAAATGCTTTCTGAAAGTCCAAATACACATCCACAACACTGCCCTCATCCACTGCCTGTATTAGCGTGTCAAAGAACTCAATTAAATTTGCTGGACATAACCTGTCTTTGAAAAGAATCGCACTGACTGTTCGGTATTAGCTTGTTTTTATCTGTGTATATTTATTATATTATGAACTCCATCAGTTTTAGCACTACTGATGTAAAGCTGACAACAATGAATTTTCCTGTTTCTTTTCTTTACTCCTTTCTTAAACATTTGCACTCCTAGGATTAATCCTGTGTTCAGAGAGACCTGGGAAATTTCTGTCAACATTTTTGCAATATGCTTCCTTATCTCTCTCAGCAATCCAGGATGCATCCCATCCAGGCCTGGTGACTTCTCTACTGGTAATTCTGCCAGCCTTTTGAACAATTCTTCTTTATTTATCATTATACTGCTTAGTTGCTCAAAACCTACAATTTCAAACGGGCGATTGTCACCATTTTCTTATTTGATAAAGACAGAAGCAAAATCCTCATTTATTACCTCTACGATATGATTTGCTTCAATGAGCAGCTTGCCCTGCTTGCACCTTATGGGCCCCACTCTCTCCTCAATAATGTTTTACTAATAAAATGCTTGAAGAGCATTTTGCTGTTTGTTTTAGTGCAGCCTACCATCCTTTCTTCATGCTTCCTCTCAGTCTTTCTTATTCTCGCCTTAGCCTCTCTTCAGCAGTTGAGGCACGCTTCCTGATTCCTATTACTGTCTTGATTAGTCCAGTCTGCATCAAATGCTTCCCTTTCCATCGTTACTTGCTCAACAGGACCCCAAGTCACCCAGGGTATTCTAGCTTTGGATACGCTGTATTTATTTCTGATGGATATGTACCTAGCTCTCACCATATTTATCTCCCCTTTGAAAATTTCCTATCTTTCATCCATTGCTGTATTGACTGCAATTGTTCAAGTTCACGTTCAATTTGAGAACCTTAAACTCTTCACTTTTCTAAACCGTGATCTTAAACTGACATTTTTACAAATCTTTTTCCAACTTAATATTATACTTTATGATCGTTATTTCCTGAATTATCACCAACTCTGTTCTCCACTTGACCTGCCTCATTTGCGACGACTAGATCCAGTACAGTTGCCAGCCTGGTAGGTCTGGAAATGTACTGTTCCAGAAAATTCTTCTTCACACATTTCAGGAGGTCTTCCCTTCTGTGCCCCACACTGTACCATTTTACCAGTGTACCCTATGTAATTGGAATCACCAGCTATCAAATCTCTAGGCATTCATCAGACTTCCATAATCTGCCGACACATGCTCTCTTCTACTTCCTCCCCACTATTTGAATGTCTACAATAAATTCCAAACAAAGTCACCCCTCCAATTCTGTTTCTCACCTCAAATTATCGATTCTTATTCAAGGACTGTATCTTGTTAAAGGGCAATGTTGCTATCCTTAACGAAGATTGTTGGACCACCTTCCCATTTACCCATTCTATTTCTGCTCAAAGCCTAGTAACCTGGGATATTAAGTATCCAGCCGTTCTCTGGCCAAACCAAGTTTCTGTCAATGCCATTATATGACATCCACAAAGAGCAATGTCTGCTTCCAGTCTCCAGATTTAATTACAATACTCACTTATTTGCAAACATAATATTTAACCCTATCCTTTTAACCATATCATTTTTTGTCCATCAGAGGGTGACCATTTCTTTGTTCACTTTCAAAATTCAAGCCTTTCCTCAATTCGTTTACACAATTCTCCATCTTCTGTCTTTCACTCTCATTGGTAGTGTTATGAAATGGGGTAAAGCCTTCTGCTTAAGTTAAACCAGCAACACAGACAATTTTCATCTTGTGCAGTAATCTTTAGACACCAAGAACTATTTAAGATAAAAATTAACAACTTTATTTCTTAAATTATAACAGAATACTTAACTCACAACTATTAACATCTACTTTCTCTAACCTATCTTTACCTTCCCTCTTCAATACTAGTCCGGCAAAAACCCTAGTTAAGATTTACAGATAAATTCAAATTTCAAAAACAGCCAACGGTCGAATCGTTTCTTTATATTCCTCAATAGATTGGCTCTCCAGGTCAGTGTTGAGATTTATCTCTGTGCAATCTCATTTTCTACACAGGTATCTCTCAGAGAGTTCTGACTAGCAGTCTACATCTTTTGGTCTGGGGGCAGGTCTTCTCCTAACTGTTCATTTTTCACCGGTGTTATGCCCTAAAGCATTGGATTGTGTCCTTGCCTTTTCTTAAGATTACCAATATACATTTCAAATTTGATTGGAATTTGGTATTTTTCAGGGTATAATTTAAACTGATTGGACTAACTCGATTCTGTTTTGTCATTTCCAGGCAACCAGTTCCCCCCATAGCTAGATTACATGTTACATTGTGTCTTATTGAGAACTTGGTGCTGTCGCTGCTAGCTTTTACTTGAAGGAATAGTGCACCCACATCTTCATAACAATAGTTCCAAAACTAAGCCCATGAGTGAACCTGCCTAACATGTTTAAATCTATTCCTACTGCAATATTTACTCTCTCATCCTCCAGATTATTTCCATTTCTGTTCAGTAAAACACATCTCTTCTGAGTAACGTTTTCCTTTCCCAAACTGATCCCAGTGTCCCAAAGATCTAGACCACTTCTTTCTCCTTCGTCCTTCAAGTCACACATTTGCTTCCCTGACCTCCCTTTGCAGAAACAGTGAAGCTCAAGGCAGTATTCCTGAGATTCCAATCCTGGATGTCTTGCATGTCAGACCCCACTCTATCTCCTGAAATTGGACCAGCGAGATCTCCAAGCTGTCTCTCCTTACGTCATTTGTTCCCACATGAACTACAGCCACTGGTTTTTACCTTCCCTTTCCAGGCATGTATCTGATCATTCTGTTCTCTCCTGAAACTATTTACCTGAGAGACAGCAGACTATATGTGATTCACGATCTCGGCTGCAAACTAGAGCTGGTGAGTCCCTCACTACAACCACCTTTATAATCTGCCTACCAGCCTCCCTCTTTTTGTTCCAAGATAGTCTCCGGCACTATGGTACTGGGGCTTTCCCTCAAGTCATCCTCCCCTGAATCAGTCGTGTAGCGCACTAAATGGTCATCTACGATTACATGCCATTTACAATGAGGGGAGAAAGCAGGGAATCCCCAACAGGTTAGCCCACCGTCAGTAGTGGAAATATACTGGGATTTTAGATTTCAATCGTGGGACATGATGTCACTTATTGCCTGTCCCCAATTGATTTTGAGAAGGTGGTGGAGGAGAGCTGTGTTCATGAACTGCTACAGCCCATGTGCTGTAGGTAGACCCACCATGCCTTTGGGGAAGGAATTCCACTATTTTTACCCAGTGACAGTGAACAAAGGATGATATATTTCCAAGTCAGGATGTTTACTGGCTGGTGTTTATTGGCTGGGGATGAGTGTTTTTCTGTATTTCTGCTGCTCTTATCCTTCTAAATGGAAGTGTCATGGGTTTGAAAGGTGCTTATTAAGGAGCCTTGGTAAATTCCTGCAGTACGTGGTTTAGTAAGGAATTGGAGTCCCTTGTGAAAGGGAAGAAGGCGGCATATGTAAAGATGAGGCGTGAAGGTTCAGTAGGGGCGATTGAGAGTTATAAGGTAGCCAGGAAGGAGCTAAAGAGGGAGCTAAGAGAAGCGAGAAGGGGACATGAAAAGTCTTTAGCTGGTAGGATTAGGGAAAACCCAAAGGCTTTCTATAGGTATGTCAAGAATAAAAGGATGACTAGGGTAGGTATCGGTCCAGTCAAGGATAGTAGTGGGAAGTTGTGTGTGGAGGCGGAGGAGATTGGAGAGACATTAAATCAGTACTTTTCATCAGTATTCACTCAGGAACAGGACACTGTTGCTGATGTGAATATGGAATCACAAATAATTAGAATGGATGCCCTGGAAATATGCAGGGAAGAGGTTTTGGGAATATTGGAAAGGATGAATATAGATAAGTCTCCTGGGCCTGATGGCATTTACCCCAGGATCCTATGGGAAGCTAGGGAGGAGATAGCAGAGCCATTGGCCTGGATTTTTATGTCGTCGTTGTCAACAGGAATAGTACCAGAGGACTGGGGGATAGCGAATGTGGTCCCATTGTTCAAGAAAGGGAGTAGGGATAGCCCTAGCAACTATAGGCCAGTGAGTCTGACTTCAGTGGTGGGCAAAGTCTTAGAGAGAATGGTAAGGGATAAGATTTATGAACATCTGGGTAGGAATAACGTGATCAGGGATAGCCAGCATGGTTTTGTGAAGGGCAGGTCATGCCTCACAAACCTTATTGAGTTCTTTGAGAAGGTGACCAAGGAAGTGGATGAGGGTAAAGCAGTAGATGTTGTGTATATGGATTTTAGTAAGGCGTTCGATAAGGTTCCCCATGGTAGGCTAATGCTAAAACTTCGGAGGTATGGCATTGAGGATACATTAGAGGTTTGGATTAGGAATTGGCTGGCTGGAAGGAGACAGAGGGTAGTAGTTGATGGATTATGTTCATCTTGGAGCGCAGTTACTAGCGGTGTACCACAAGGATCTGTTTTGGGACCATTGCTTTTTGTTATCTTTATAAATGATCTAGAGGAAGGACTTGAAAGCTGGGTAAGCAAGTTTGCGGATGACACAAAAGTCGGTGGAGTTGTGGATAGTGAGGAAGGAAGTGGTAAGTTACAGCGGGATATAGATAAGTTGCAGAGCTGGGCGGAAATGTGGCAAATGGAATTCAATGTAGCTAAGTGCGAAGTCGTTCACTTTGGTAGGAATAACAAGATGATGGATTACTGGGCTAATGGTAGGCTACTTGGTAGTGTGGATGAGCAGAGGGATCTTGGTGTCCATGTACACAGATCTCTGAAAGTTGCCACCCAGGTAAATCGTGCTGTGAGGAAGGCATATGGTGTACTGGGCTTTATTGGCAGAGGAATTGAGTTCCGGAGTCCTGAGGTCATGTTGCAGTTGTATAAGACTCTGGTGCGGCCTCATCTGGAGTATTGTGTGCAGTTTTGGTCACCATACTATAGGAAGGATGTGGAAGCTTTAGAACGAGTGCAGAGGAGGTTTACCAGGATGTTGCCTGGAATGGTAGGAAAATCTTATGAGGAAAGGCTGAGGCACTTGGGGCTGTTCTCATTGGAGAAGAGAAGGTTTAGGGGAGATCTGATAGAAGTGTATAAGATGATTAGGGGTTTAGATAGGGTAGATACTAAGAACCTTTTACCGCTAATGGAGTCAGGTGTTACTAGGGGACATAGCTTTAAATTAAGGGGTGGTAGGTATAGGACAGATGTTAGGGGTAGATTCTTCACACAGCGGGTTGTGAGTTCATGGAATGCCCTGCCCGTATCAGTGGTGAACTCTCCTTCTTTATGGTCATTTAAGCGGGCATTGGATAGGCATTTGGAAGTTATTGGGCTAGTATAGGCTAGGTAGGATTCGGTCGGCGCAACATCGAGGGCCGAAGGGCCTGTACTGCGCTGTATCCTTCTATGTTCTATGTTCTATGTGGATAGTAGCAGCAGTATATATTAAACAGTTGAAGGTGGAGAGTGTGAACTTTTGTGGGTTGTGGATATCTCTACAGTGCTCTCCGTGTAGTGCCTTATTCCCAATCATCTTCAGCTTCTCCGATGACCTTTCTTCTCTCATGACTATTTCTAAAAGGAGACTACCTAAACACTGCTTTCTGATATTCAATGATGCTACATTCATTGCACTCCCCAGTTTCAATCAGTTACCAATCAACCGGCTGCTTTGACCTGGATGATGTCAAGTGTCTTGAGTGTTGTCGGAGCTGCATTCATGCAGGCAAGTGTTACGGGGAAGCATCCCATCACACTCATGAGCTGTGCCTTGAAGTTGAATTGAAATGCTTTTGGAAATCATGAGGTGAGTTATCCGAAGGAAAATCCCCAATCTCTAATCTATTCCTGTAGCCATTGTGTTTATATGGCAAGTCAATTTCAGTTTGTGGTCAATGGCAACTCGCATGATTTTGATGTTGGGAGATTCAGTAATGGTAACACCATTGAATGTCAAGGGGCAGTGTGTTAGATTTTCACTTATTGGAGATATTCATGTCTGGTGTTTAACTGGTATGAATGTCACTTACCACTTTTCTGTCGGTGTCTAGATATTCTCCAGGACTTGTTGTATTTGGACATGAATCTGCATACAATGCTTGATGTAAAGTATACAGATGTCCCTCACCCAGGCCTGTAAAATCGGAGCATGATATCCCACATCCTCTACTCGAATACTTTCACTGTGATGGCTAATGAACCATTTGCCTTGTTCACTGTTGCTGCTTCTTCATCCTTACTTGCAGTGACCAGTGTACAAAGACACGCAAATCTCGACACACGTTCCCCTTTCCCAACATATATTGTGAATAGCAGGCGGTCCAAAGACTGATCCCTGCAATATTTTCTAAGGTTGTGTGATTTTAGAGCAGCCGATTCAAAAGAGTGGTAGTCAGATCATTGAATAGATTATTATCGGACAAGGGGGTCAAAGGATTCCGGGGGAGATGTGAATGTTTAATTCAAAACTCACACAATTAGCCATATTCTTATTGAATGGCAGAGTGGACTTGAGGAACCAAGTGGTCTACTTCTGATCCTAATTAGAATGATTTATTTTGGATTCGTATTTGATCTATTCATTATGTATTTGAACACAAATGACAGAATGGATGAGTACGTACTCCAGTGGCTCCGAACAATATTCATCTGGAAAATCCCTTCAATGAACAGATCCTTTCTTTGCCATTCTCAGTTGTTATCTTTTGCACTGTGCATCAACATACTCACCTTGGTTTTATAACAGAAAGTCACTGAGCTTATGGAGAAGGGAAACAGACCAGACAGTTCCAAACTTCTCCTGAACCTGGTGATGGAGAAGGGCTCTCGAGCCCGAAGAGTGATGTGGGAATCGTTTGTGAAAATTCAAACCGGGGTTCCAAAGTTGAGTAAAATACTGAAAGAAGTGCAGAAACATGGTATGTAAAATGACAGAAATCTGTTTCCGATTCAAATACTTCAGACTGATATTAGATTTTTTTCATAAATATCAATTGATTTTAACAGGTTTGGATCGATTTGATTATATGAACATTGCACAAGGTTCATTTGAAGTACGCAGTCAACTGAAAGGTAAGGAATTAGACAATTTTCAAACTGCTTATTTCATTTCTGATAATCTGCATGATTGGCTCCAGCCATTTGTTATCAAAGGATTGTCAGAGTTAGAAAACAAAGTCAGGGAATAATGATTAAACATAGTTTGTTTGGATTGGTCTTTAATCCCTAACTATTCTAAGTAGATTTAAGTTTTTAAAAAAATCATATGACATGATATTTCTGTTATTTTCCTGGAAATATGTCGACATTATTGCACTTCTTTTGTTCATTCGTTGAATGTGGATGTAGCTGGCTGGTCACACAGTGCTGATAGTAGATAGTACGCACTCCTGTAACTGAGAGCCGGTGGGCGAGGGAGAGGATGTTTGTGGATGCAGTGCCAGTCAAGCAGACTGCTTTGTCTGGGCTGGTGTCAAGCTTCTTATGCTGCTGGGGTATATCCAAACACACTCCTCATTTGTGACTTGTTGATGACGGATAGGCTTTAGGGAGAGTGGAGGTGAGTCATTCATTCCTATTCTCAATAATATCGTTGTCATCAGCAGGTCCTTAATTCCAGATTTCTTTTTATTACCTAATTCCATTTCCACTATCTGCCATTTGGGGTTTGAAGAGCAGAACGTGAGCTGAGTTTCTGGATTAATCTTTTCGTGATAACACACATAATTCATCTGCTCATTTTTAGTGTAGCTGATGGCTTATATCTGGCAGGATCACCATTTGCTCTGAATACATCTCCTGTCTGCCACAGACTCTGGGTTCATAGTAAAAAAAGAAAGGACCAGATATTGAGGGTTTTCAATAACCAGAAATTCATTGCAATCCTAAGCAAATCAAAATAGGCCACCTCGTCCTTTCATAGAACATAGAATACAGAATGCTACAATGTAGTACAGACCCTTCAGCCCTCGATGTTGCGCTGACCTGTGAAATTAATCTGATGCCCATCTAACCTGCACTGTTCCATTCTTATCGGTATGTATGTCCAATCCATTTAAATGCCTTAAGGTCAGTGAGTTTACTACTGTTGCAGGCAGGCCATTGCATGCCCCTACTATTCTCTGAGTAAAGAAAATACCTCTGACATCTGTCCTGTATCTATCAGCACTCAGTTTAAAGCTATTCCCGGCTCGTGCAAGCCATCACGGTGCGAAGAAAAAGGCTCTCACTGTCCACCCTATCTAACCCTCTGATCATCTTATATGCCTCAATTAAGTCGCCTTTCAACCTTCTCTATAATGAAAACAGCCTCAAGTTCCTCAGCCTTTCATCATAAAATCTGTACTCCATACCAGGCAACATCCCAGTAAATCTCTTGTGAACCCTTTACAAAGCCTTCGCATCCTTCCTATAACATGCTGACCAGAACTGCAAGCAATACTCTCCTTGTAGCCGCACCTTTAATTCTGCAGTCCACCTGCTTGTGGGCACTGATCATCGTTTCTGTAGGTCAACAATAAGCTACGGTTCTCTCACCAGGTACCTTTTGAGTCATGTGATTTCTTGGAAAAGATGTTTTTAGCTCACTTTTCCAACGACATTTTGAACTTTTGTTTGTGCTGAAACCTGATTTATACATAGCACAGGAAACCAAATTCCTCCTTACCTCTACTTTAGAACCCACGACCCAAAAGGATATATTATTCATATGAATCTTCATGATAACATTGCTCATGACTTTTTCTGCGCTGTCCATAACATCAAGATCTTTTTTCACACATCACCCTCTTTTTCTTACCTCCAAATAATACTTATTTTCTGCTTTATTCTGACCAACATTAATGACAATATATTCACCAAAATGAAATGAGCGAAAAACTCATTTAAATTTTTTTCTGAATTTTATTGTCCACTTGATTTTCAAAAATGCTGATATCAATTTAAATGTAGTTACTATGCTTCCAACGCCATTATACAGTTCATTCATGTACGCTTTTTTTTAATGCTGATCCCGTGGATAGATCATTTGAAACATGTCTTCAAGCTGAAAAGTCCCTATTAATTGCCAAGTTTTAAAACAGGATTGAATTCTGTTCCTATTTTGGACTTTCAGATTTCTACCGATATGAAAACGTTTCATAGGATAAAGCAAGCTTAATCAACAGCTTTCTGAAAATTTTGCTACAGATTGATCCACCAGATTGTCCTCAGCCAATGTACTTGTGCCTTCCTTAAAACATCAAATTGGTTAGATAGAGCTTGAATTTCTTCTTCCCGAAACTATGTTAAGAATTTCTAATGACCTTTTCCCTGATCTAGAAATCATAAAGGGCATCTCTTGTATTTCCAGTATTTTTCCAAAAAAACTGATGCCAGTCTTATAGGCCCACTGATCTGGCTCTGATTTATACCAATTTAAGCATTACAGAAAAAAAATGAAGAAAAGAAATATATGGAATGTTATTAGTGTACAACACAGAATGAGCAAGTCAAACGGAATTTGTTTGATCTGATCTGAGAAAAGCAATCGAATGAAAATGCACGGAAAATGTGAGGAACAACGTGGGCTAAGTGGTAAGCAATGTGGCTCAATATGGCCACACAGTGCTAGGGACCTAGATTTGATTGTTTTTCTGACTGTCTGTGTGCAGTTTGCACATCCTCTTGGTGCCAGAGTAGATTTCCACCAGGATCTCCACCCACGGTCCCATAGGTGTTCAGCTTACCCGGATTGTTCAAGCTAAACTGTCTGTAGTGTCCAGAGATGTGCAGACCAGGAGGATTAGCCATGGAAAATGAAGACTTATAGGGATTGGATAGGAGGCTAGGTTTGGCTGGGATGTTCTTCAGAAGATCAGTGCAGACATGGAATCATCATAGGAACCTTTCAGCGTTGGAAACAGGTCCTTTGTCCCAACAATTTCACACCGACCCTCTGAAAAGTAATCCACACAGATCCATTCTCCTACCCTATTTCTCTACATTTCCCATCACTAATGTCCATAACCAAAATATCCCTGGATACTATGGGCAATTTGGCATGGTAAATTCATTTTGGGCTGTGGGAGGAAATTGGAGCACCCGGAGGAAACCCATGCAGACTTGGGGAAATGTGCAAGCGCCACACACACAATCACCTGAGGCTGGAATCGAACTCGGGGGGTCCCTGGAACCGAGGTACAATAGTGCTAACCACTGAGCCACCATGCCACTCAATGGGCTAAATGGCCCCTTTCCACACTGTTATGTGTATGATTTTATGATTCTATGAGTAATATTTGGTATGAATGGAAGTTATTAGCAAATTTCCTAATGATAATTAAAAAGCCAACTTTTTTGACTTAAAATGTTCTTAATTTAGTCATTTATTTTAAATCCAGTGTATTGTCTTGATAATACTATTGATGACACCTTCGTCAGTTTTACTGATAATCGAGTGGAGAATGATGGGGCTGGAATTAAGTTGGAATGAATTTGCACTGCCTTATGTGCTCAGGGTAGAGCTGAACAAGTTTCCTCATTGTCAGGTCAATGCCAGTGTTCTGGCTGTAGTGGAACAACTTGTAGAGTCACTATCATACAGTACAGAAACAAGCACTTTGGCTCTACCTGTAATTCCAACAAAGTTTCCTGGGCTGACCTAGTCCTATTTGGCATATAGCACTCTAACTATTTCCTATCAATATACCTGTTCAAATGTTTTTTTTACATTTTGTAATTGTTACCACCTTGATCAATTCTCCTCAAACCTATGCACTCTAGTTTTGGACTCATTTGTACTGGGGGAAAGATCTTGGGATATGCCACTCATGATCTTATAAACATCCCAAAGCTCAGTAATCAGCCTTCTACGCTCCAGACAAAACATCCCGGCCTATCCAGCCTTTGCTTATTACTCAAATCTTCCATTCTTGCTACCTTTCGTGTAAATCTTGTTTGCACGCTTTTCAATTTAAATAACATCCTTGCAATTCCAGGGTAACCACAATTGTACTCCAAATCTGGTCTTAACAATGTCTCTTACATCTGTAAGATGACATGAGAAGTGCACTGCCGCCTCTCAACACCAGGTACCTGAGTTAATTCCAGTCCAGAGCGACTGTTTGTTTGTATGATGTTTACACGTTCGTCTCTGTTTGTGTGGGTGCTCTGGATTCTTCCCACAGTCCAAAGATATGTAAAATAGGTGGATTTACCATGAGACATGCAGATTCTAGTAACAGCGTGAGGGGGGAGTGTCTGGGTGGAATGCTCTTTGGAGTGTCATTGTGGACTTGATGGGCTCATTCCTAATGAAGGACGTTTGCCCAAAATGCCAATTTTCCTGCTCTAAAGTACACTCAAATCGTTGACACACTGCAGTGTGGAAACAGGCTCTTCAGCCCAACAAGTCTACACTTGCCCTCCGAAGAGTAACCCACCAAAATCCCTTCCCCTACCCTATTATCCGATATTTACGCCTGACTAATGCACCTAACCTATACTCCCCAGAACATTATGGGCAATTTATCACGGCCAGTTCACCTAACTTGCACATCTTTGGATTGTGGGAGGAAAGCAGAGTAGTCACATGTAACCCACAGACACTTGAAGAATGTGTAAACTGCAGCCGGAGGCTAGATGTGAACCTGGGTCCCTGGTGGTGTGAGGCAGCAGTGCTAATTACTGAGCCACCATTCCATCCCAAACCTTAAGTACGATTTCCCACATACAAAGCCATGCTAATTATCCCGAATCCATCTTGTCTCTCCAGTTTCATGTCGATCCTGTCTCTCATAATCCCTCGAAAAACTTAACCAACATTGATATTATATTCATCTGTCTGTAGTTCCATGACTTTTTCATAAAGCCTTTCGTAAGTAATGGCACAACATTACACATGCCCCCTCCAGTCTTCTAGCATCTCATCTGTGGCTGTAAATGATGTGACTATCTGCTACGAGTCTAGCAATATCTTCCGCAGCTTCCCATGATATCCTGGGATATACTTGATCGGTTACAGAGGTATTTATCCATCTCACTGCATTTTAAGACCTCCAGCACCAACCTCTTTTGAAATATGTACTCTTTTCATGAGCTCTATTTACTTCACTGGGTCCCCTAGCTGTGTGTCTTTCTTCACGGTGACTACTGATAAGAAACATATGTTTAGGAGCTTATCTATGATTAGATTCCATACAGTGTGGATTCAGGCCGTTCGGCCCAACAAGTCCCCTCCGACCCTCTGAAGAGTAACCCACCCAGACACATTCCCTCTGACTAATGCACCTAACACTATGCGGCAACTTAGCATAACAAATTCACCTGCCCTGCACATCTTTGGACTACGGGAGGAAACCGGAACACCAGAAGAAAACCCATGCCGACACTGGGAGAACGTGCAAACTCCACACAGACAGTCGCCCGAGGCTGGAATTGAATCTGGGACCCTGGTGCGGTGAGGTAGCAGTGCTAACCACTGAGTCACCGTGCCGCCCCCTCCTATGTTCCACACATAGATGGCCTTGTCGAACATTAAGCGTCTCTATTCTCTCCCTAGTTATTCTTTTGCCCTTAATATACTTATAGAATCTTTGTAGATTTTCCTTTACCTTCCCTGCCAAAGCTATCTTATTCCCCTTTTTTGCCCTCCTGTTTTCCTGCTTAAGTGTACCCCTATACCCCCTATATTCCTGAAATGAATCACTCAATCCTAACTATCTATATCTGACATATTCCTCCTTTTTCTTGACCAGAGTCTCAAAATCTCGAGCCAACATGTGTTCCTTACACCTGCCAGTCTTACCCTTCAGATTAACAGGAACATATTGACCCTGAAATAACATTTCCTTGCTTTTGAAGGTCTCCTGCTTGACAGATGTCCCTTTACTTCTGTGAAAAGCTTCTGCAAAATAAATTTTGAAAGTTCCTTTATCATACCATTAAAATTGGCCTAGCCCCAGTTTAGGACTATTGACGTGTGGACTAGGCCTTTCCTTTTCAATCAATATTTAAAAATAATTAGAATCATGGTCAGTGATCCCAAAGAGCTTCCCCCAGTAACATCTCAGTCACTTGCCCTGCCTTATTTCCCAAGAGGAGGTTGCGTTTTGCCCCTTATGTAGGAGGTCCATCTACACATTGATTTCCTGTGTTTTCCTGAATATAGTTAACAACTGCCTCCACGTCCAAGCGCCTCACACGATGACGGCCTCATTCTATAAATGGAAATTTGAAATCCCCTAATGTTACAACCCTATCGGGGAAGCCAGGTGGTTCAGCGATTAGCACTGCTGCTTCGCATCGCCAGGGGCCCCGGATTGATTCCTACCTCGGGCGATTGTCTGAGATGAGCTTGCACATCCTCCCTATGTCTGTGTAGATTTCTTCCGGTGTTCCGGTTTCCTCCCACAGTCAAAACATGTGCAGATTAGATGAAATGGCGATGCTAAATTGCCCATAATTTTCAGGGACGTGTAACTTAGTCAGGTGCAAATGAAAAGTAATAGGTTGTGATAATGTGATTAGGTGGGATACTCCTCAGAGGATCTTTGGACGTGTTGGGCCAAAGGGCCTGTTTCCACACAATAGAGATTCTATTATTCATGTAGCTATCTGTGATCTCGCTAATGTATAATCACATCAATGTGATCAACCAATCTTATTTCTCAATTGCACCAATATAGTTTCACCAGATAATCCTTCAGGAATATCTTCTCTCAGTCCTGAGGCGATGTTTTCCCAAATCAAAATGCTACTCCCCGTCCACTATCTCTAAGTTTCAGCAAATTATGGAGCTCAAGTCTTTGGACTGTTTCTGGAGTATTATCAGGACCCATAGCCTTTGAAGTATCTCATGTCTCCCAAGTGTATCTTGATTTCACGTGAATCGGATTGGCTGAAGATGGTATCTGTAATGCTGGCGACCAGCGGAGGAGGCCAAGGTCCATCATATACTTGACACGTCTGTCTGAAGATTGTTGCAAATGTTTCAGCCTTACCTTTTGCAGAGATGTATTGGGCTCTTCCAACATTGAGGATGGGGTTATTTGTGGACCCTCCTTCCTCTCATGAGATGTTTCATTGCCTGTTACTAATCAGGACTGGTTATGGCAGACCTGCAAAGCCTAACTCGAGTGTGGTAGTTGCGTGATAACGTAGCTCTGTCGGTCACATGTTGCTTATGTTGTTTGGCATACAAGCAGTCATTTTTAGAAACTTTACCATTTTTAGATATGCGTGGTGATGTTGTTGGGATGCCTTCCTATGCTCTCCATTGAATCAGGGTTGGTTCCATGGATTGATGGTAATGGTAGTGTGGAAATGTACTGGATCATGAAGTTGCAGAACGTCTTGGAGTACAATGCTGCTGCTGTTGGCTCATAATGCTTCGTGGATGCTGAGTCTGGAGTTGCGAGATCTGTTCCAAGTCTGTCCCATTGAGCACAGTGATTGCGGCATTCAACCTGATGTATGTATTATCGGTGAGAAAGTGGGACTTCGACTCAACAAGAACTGTGTGGTGGTTACTCTTACCAATACAGTTATGGGTAGATGAGTCTGCAGCTAGCAGATTGGCAAAGATGAGGTCATGTGCATTTTTTCATTCTTGTTTTCCTCACGACCTGCTATGGATGCAATTTTACAGCTATGTCCTTTAAGACTTGACCACTTCAATCAGTATTGCTGCTACTGAGTCACTGTTGATGGTGGATATTAAAATCTCCCATCCAGAGTAATCTGCATCCTTGACATCCTCAGTACTTCTTTCAAGTTTTGTTCAACATGAATACTGCCGAATCAGCTGAGGGAAGACAATTTGTGATTTTTGAGAAGATTTGTAGCTCAGGTTGAGAGTCAAGTTGTAAATCTGCTCGCTGAGCTGGCAGATCGGATTTCAGATGTTTCATCACCATACTAGATAACACCATCAGTGAGCCTCCAGTGAAGCGCGTGTGTTCTGACCAGTTTCTGTTTAAGTATCTTGGTCGCTTGAGATGGGTGATCTGCTTTGCATTCTTTTTCTCAGTGGTTTGTAATTGGAATCCAAATCGATGTTCTTATTGGTAATGCTCCAGTTTGAATGCAAGGCCTCTAAGAATTCCCATGTGTGTCTCTGTTTGGCCTGTCCGATGATGGGTGTGTTGTCCCAATCGAAGTGGTGTCCTTCTTCATTCTCTGTCAGGATACTAGTGATATTGGGTCATGTCTTTTGGTAGCTAGTTGGTGTTTGTGTATCCTGGTGGCTAGTTTCCCGCCTGTCTGATATCGTGACTGTTACAGTCCTTGCTGGGTATTTTGTAAATGGCATTCATTTTGCTGGCTGTTTGCATAGGATCCTTGAGGTACATCAGTAGCTGTTTCAGTGTGTTCGTAGGTTTGTGGGCTACTATGATGTCAAGGGGTTGGAGTAGTCTGGTAGTCATCTCTGAAATGGTCTTTGATGTCGTGGCTAGAGTATTCGGACGTGTTGTGTCTACTTTTTTGGTTTTGTTGTTTAAGAATTTGCAGACTGTATTTATCGTATATCCATTGGTCTTGAATACGCTGTTTCGGTAGTTTTATTCCACCACTCGTAGTTCCTAGGTGGTGCAGTGTTTTGTGGCCCAATTAAGTAATGTCCTTATGTAGCACCGATTGTGGGTTTCGGGATGATTGCTTCTGTAGGAGAAAGTGAAGATTGTATATGCTGGCTGTCAGAGTCGAAGAGTGTGGTGCTGGAAAAGCACAGCGGGTCAGGCAGCATCCGAGGAGCAGGAGGTTCTATGTTTCGGTCATAAACTCTTAATGAGGAATGACGCTTGTGGGCCGGGGGCAGAGAAATAAAAAGGAGAAGGCTGGGGCTGGGGTGAATGCAGCTGGAACAGGTAGATGAAGGTTGGGACAATGGCGACAGGTCAGGGAGGAGGGTGAAGCAGATAGGTGGGAAGGAAGATGAACGGGCAGGACCATTCAAGAGGGTGGTGTCAAGTTGTTTATGTTGGGAGTGAGATAAGGTGGGGAGGGGAAATGAGGATATTTGTGAAATCCCCATTGATCATATGTGGTTGGAGAGTCACAAGACGGAAGATGAGGCGTTCTTCCTCCAGGCATTGTGTAGTCACAGTTTAGCAATGAAGGAGGCCCATGACCGACATGTCCTTGGTGGTGTGGGAGGGAGAGTTAAAGTGTTCAGCTGCAAGGCAGTGGGGTTGGTTGCTGTGTGTGTCCTAGAGATGTACAAGTTAGCGTCCTCGTCTCCCTAAAGTAGAGGAAACCATATCAACGGACAAGGAACAACGGACATAGTAGATGACTTGTGTGGAATTACAGGTAACATTCTGTCAGATATGGAAGGATCCTTTGGGGCTTTGGGCGGAGGTGATATAGGAGGTGTGAGCAGAGGTTTTGCACTTTTTGTGGTGGCAGGGAAAGGTTCTGGGAGGGGAGTTTGGGTTGGTAGACAGGTGAACCTGACCAGGGAGTCGCGGAGAGAATGTTCACTCTGAAACATAGATGGGGTGTGGAGGCATATATATCTCTGCTGGTGGGATCTGTCGGTAGGTGTCAGAAATTGTGTAGTTAAGTATCTGGTCTGAGTGTGTTGTATTCCTGTAGGCTCTGGTCTGCAGTTCTCTGTTATCTGTTCCTTCCACTATGGCATCTCGGAAGTGGAGGCTGTTGTTGCTGTCCTCCCCTTTTGTGATATATAAGCCAGTAAGGATGTTGTTTATGATATTGTAAGTTTCCTTAATTTGGTCTCTTTTGTGATGACAATGGTGTCATCCATGAAGAAGACCCAAGATTTGGGTTGAATCGGGGACACGCTGTTTCTGAAACAACAGATCCAAACAAGTTGACGCAACAAACCCAGAATCTCTAGCCACTACATCAAAAACATCTTGGAGATGACGACCAGACTACTGCAACCTCTCGGCATCATGGTAGCCCACAAACCTACCAAGACACTGAAACAGCTACTGATGAATCTAAAGGGCCCAATACAAACAACCACCAAAACGAATATCATTTGCAAACTGTAACAAACACGACATCAGACAGACAAGCAGGATACTAGCCATTAGGATACACTAACACGAACTATCCACTATCACTTGTAGTCTACCATACGGACACCAATTCGACTGGGACAACACATCCACCCTAGGACAGGGCAAACAGAGACACACACGGGAATTCCCAGGGGCCTGGCATTCAAACTGGAGCACCATCAAAAAAAGCACATCGATTTGGACCCCATTTGACAACCTCTGAGGAACAAAACGCGGAAATTATATTATCCACATTGAAAGACCAAACCATACAAATAGAAACTGGGACAGAACATCAGTGGTTCACTGAAGGCTCCGGATGACTTTACCTAGTATGTTGACCAAACGTCTGAAAGCAAACCTCTCACCTAAGGAAAGACAATATATTCAAGTCAGGCAATTTCCTTGTTGACGTATCACATAATACTAAGAGAGTTCATGGGGTTTCGAATCAATGTTGAAGGTTTGCGGGGCAATTGTGTCCCAATTTTGCTGACACTTCTGCTGGGCCTATACTGCCTGTGGGGCAGGATGGTGGTCTCTGGGACATTGTAATGTTTGATTCCACTGGTATGACTATGTCAGGCTGCTGTTTGCCTCACCTGAGAGCGTTCTCGCAGTTTTGGTGCTGGCCCCGTGATGGTCATGAGGAGGACTTCGCAGGGTTGACAGAAATGTTCTTGGCATTGTCACTTTTAGTGCCTAAGTTGATGCCGAGGGATCCAAATTATTTCATTTCTTTGTTGCAATTGCACAGAAATTGATAAAACCGCGGCCTGCCATGCCATTTCTCAGGGCAATTGAGAATCAAACAGATTTCTGTGGATTCACTGGAGAATTTGTTGACATATTAAAATCACTTGTGAAGTTATATTGAGATGATTTGAGGGTAGAGCAGGCTAACTAATATTAACCATCATGGGGAAAATAAAATCCTAATTGAAATCTCCAAGTGTAGCAAATTTTAGAACCAATTAAGAGTTTCAAATATTTCTTACGAATGTTCAAACATGGTTTTCTTTAAATTACTTTTAAAAATGTCTTTACAAACCTCTATTAAACAGTGAATAAGATAGAAACATAGAGATGTGCAGCATGGAAACAGACCCTTTGGTTCAAAACGTCCATGCCGACCAGATATCCCAATTCAATCTAGCCCTATTTGTCAGCACTTGACGGACATTCTCTAAACCCTTCCAATTTATATGCCCACCATATGCCTTTTAAACGTTCCAGTTGTGTTAGCCTTCACCACTTCCTCTGGTAGCTCATTCCATACACGCACCACTCTGCGTGAAGAAGTTGGCCCTTAGGTCACTTTTATATCTTTCCCCTCTCAACCTAAACCTATTCACTCTAGTTCTTGATTCTTTTTCCCCATGGAAAGTACTTTGTCTATTTACCCTATCCATGCCTCTCATGATTTTATAAACCTCTATGCAGTCAGCCCTCAGCCTCCGACACTATACAGAAAACAGCCCCAGCCTATTCAATCTCTCACTATACCTTATAACCTCCAACCTGACAGCATCCTTGTAAATCTTTTCTGAAGCCTTTCAAGTTTCATAACGTCCTCCTGATAGGAAGGAGACCAGAATTGCAGGCAATTTTTCAAAATTGGCCTCACCATCATCCTGTACAGTTGCAACGTGACCTCCGAACTCCTACAATCAATGCTCTAACCAATAAAGGAAAGCATACACAATGCTTTTTTCACTATCCTATCTACCTGCTACTCTACTTTCAGGGAGCTATGAACCTGTACTCCAAGGTTTCTTAGTTCAGCAACATCCCTAGGACCTTACCATTAAGTGTATAAGTCCTGCTAAGACGTGTTCTCCAAAATGCAGCACCTCGTATTTATCTAAATTAAAATCTATGTGCAACTCGTTTGCCCATTGGCCCATCTGATCAATATCCCATTGTACTCTGAGGTAACCTTCTTCGCTGTCCACTAAACCCACTATTTTGGTGTCATCTGCAAACTTACTAACTATACCTCTTATGCTCACTTCGAAATCATTTATATAAATGATGAAAAGTAGAAGACACACCACTGATTCTTGTGGCACTCCACTGCTCACAGAACTCCAGCCTTAAAAACAACCTTCCACCACCACCCTCTGTCTTTTACCTCCAAGCAGTTCTGTAACCAAATCGCTAATTCTCCCTATATTCCTTGACATCTAACCTTGATAACCAGTGTCCCATGGGGAACCTTGTTGAATTCCTTACTGAAGTTCAGATAGATCACATCATAGATCTGTCCTCACCAATCCTCGTTGTTACTTATTCAAAACACTAAATCAAGTTTGTGAGACAAGATTTCCCACACACAAATCTTGTAACGTTTTACAGATGAATGAAATAGTGTTGAAACGTTATGTCAAAGCGACTAACATTGAGAACCACTTTGTATCTGTTCTAATTGAAGATGTTCAGCAGAAACACAAGGAAAAACTCCGGGTACAAACTGAAACATTGAGAATGAACACTGTCCTGCTAAAGGATAAGGTGAAAGTTTTCCAGCTGGTTGATCGATACACTGAACTAGCGCTCATTTCTCCTGTTCGCAATCGGTCACTTGTAGAAGATGAACTGGTGACACGAGGCAGAGGCCATGAGGAGTGGAGAGAGAAACATCTCCAGAAAGACCTGGAAAAAATCCGAGCTGATCAATTATTCCAGAGTAGTTTTTCCCAGGCACGATCAAAATCTGGGAGTTCAGCGGCAGTGAACGGAGTCCCAGGAATAGGAAAAACAACAATGGTACAAAAGATTGTTTATGACTGGGCCACTGGGCAAATATACCCACAGTTTAACTTTGTTTTCAGTTTCAAATTTCGGGATTTGAACGCTATTAACTGCAGACTAAACCTGAGGAACCTGATACTGAATCAGTATCCATACTTTCGGAATGTTCTGGGAGAGATCTGGAAGAACCCAGAGGGTTTGCTATTTATATTCGATGGTTTAGATGAATTCAAAGATAGTATTGATTTTTCCGACAGTCGAAGAAATACTGAACCTCAGTGCGCGGATCCTGAAAGCTGCTGTGAAGTCTCTGACATTGTGTACAGTTTAATCCAACACAAGCTGCTCCCAGGATGTTCAGTGCTGGTGACAAGCCGTCCAACTGCATCCCATTTACTCGAAAATGCTGGGATCAACGTCTGGGCTGAAATCCTGGGATTTGTTGGGGATGGGCGGAGGGAATATTTCAACATGTTTTTTGAGGATCAGACGGTGGCAGCAGATGTTTTCAAACACCTGGAGGAGAACGAGATCCTGTACACCATGTGCTACAACCCTTCGTACTGCTGGATCCTCGGTCTGTCACTGGGTCCCTTTTTCACAGAAAAAGACAGGAGACAGCAGCAAGTTCCCAGTACCATTACCCAGCTCTATTCCTACTATATTTATAACATCCTGCAAAACCACGGTCGAGAAATTGAAGATCCCCGTGATGTCTTACTGAAGCTTGGTGAGATGGCCTTCAGAGGAGTCTCTGAGAAGAAAGTTGTGTTTAGTGATGGAGATTTGATCCAGTACAACCTGGAACCCTCACAGTTCCTATCTGGATTCATGATGAAACTTTTGGAGGGAGAGGATTCTGACTGCAGTGTCTTTTACACATTTCCACATCTCACCATCCAAGAGTTTGTAGCTGCACTTGCACAATTCCTGATTGTACATCCCAAAAACATCCCAAAGCTCCTTCGTGAATCACTCAGTAAGGAGGATGGGAGATTTGAAATATTTCTGCGCTTTGTTGCTGGTCTCTCCTCGCCACAGGCAGCCCATCCCCTGGTGACGTTTCTGGGTCCATTTCTTCATCAAACAACCTGCGAGGTGATTGAGTGGGTGAAGAAAACCATTGTCAGTTTGGCTGGAAGTGCAACTGGTCACACTGGGAAAAGAAACCTCCTGATGATGTTGTACTGTCTATTCGAGTCTCAGAATGCACTACTGGTCCAGGCCACTGTGGGATACGTTGAAACACTTGACTTTGAGAGATTGCGACTGACCTCAGTTGACTGTGCGATCCTCTCTCATGTTATTGGGTTCTGTGATTCAATAAAACAGCTCCGACTAGAGGACTGCAGTATTCAGTGTGAAGGACTCCAGCAACTGTCATCCGTTCTGCACAAATGCCACACCTTGAGGTAACTGTTTCGTACTTTCAATGTTTATAAACCACTTATTATGCTGCAAAAAAACCAAAGAATGCACTTTTTAAATTGCCACAGAATGGACGGGGTCAGAAAAGACGTTAGAACATAAGCCATGTGTGAAATGCCGAGGTGAGAAGTAAGAATGATGCCTTTGCTACCCAGTGGTTGGGCTGTTCAGTGGATTCTTGTAGAATGGATGTGAGATGAAAATTAACAATGTGATATTCATACACACAACGAAAACATAAATAAACTACGTTAAAAATCACACAATACCAGGTTATTGTCCAACAGGTTTAATTGGAAGCACACAAGCTTTCAGAGCGACGCTCCTTCATCAGGTGATAGACTATCACCTGGTGAAGGAGCGTCGCTCTGAACGCTCGTGTGCTTCTAATTAAACCTGTTGGACTATAACCTGGTGTTGTGTGATTTTTAACTTTGTACACCCCAGTCCAACACTGGCATTTCCAAATCATAAATAATCTAAAGATATTAAACACCAATGCTGTGGAAAAGTAATCTTAAAAAAACAATACAAACGAATTAGAACATCAATTATTAGCTCACGAGGGAAGACGCCTGAAATGTTGCCGGAAATAATACACTGGTTCCTTACGAGGAATAGGAACTATTACAAATTGCGATAATTGCCTACCAAGGCTTTTTGAAGTCTAATTATTTTAATGGTTCACAGTTCAGTAAAATGGGAATCCTGGTGCTTGAAAGACTCCAAAAACACTACTTCCACCACATTCATAGTATCTAGCACATCAGGGACAGCCTCTGATAAAATTTTTCATTTTAAACAACGGGATTTTCTGACAGTTCCCTCCCATACTTGAGCATCCGCTGGGAATTGGGGATTCCTAGAAATTCCTTTGAAATTTTACAATAGCTGCATCCATCTGCAATAGATATGCAGCCAGTTGCATGGTGAATAAAGTGGGAAATTCCCCTTCCCTACAAACCAACAGAACAGCGATACTTCAACGGTATATTGATAGAGAATAAACCTTCTTCCTTTCATAAAATTCAGTGGAAAGGATTTTATAGCAGCAGTTCATATGGTTTGACGATATTACTCACCTGAAAAAGAATGAAAATTAAAACGATTATGAATTTCTACTTTATAATTTGTTGCATTGAAAATTGTGCCGTTGTCATATAATTCCCAGCTTTAAGTACATCCCAAATGAAAGAAATTTACCAAATCTTGGCATTGATAGTCACTGCGTTTATGGTTATCTGATTAACAAGCAATGACCCTAATGTGAAGAGAAAGAAAGAGGTTTTTTTTTGTTTTTACTGTTCTTTTCCCATTGTAATAGATAAAATCACTACAACATGGAAGCAGACCATTCAGCCCATCAAGTCCACACTGGCCTTGCAAAGAGCGTAAGATTCAGATTCACCTCCCTACACTTCCCATGACCAATTTGCCGAGCCTGCACATGTTTGGACCGTGGGAGGAATCTGGAGCACATAGCGGGATCCAACATAGATACGGGAAAAATGCACAAGCTCCACGCAGAGAGAGATTGGAATTGAACCCAGGTTCCTGGTGCTGGGAGGTAGCAGTCCTAACCACTGATCCACCATGTTAACCCGAGGTGGTTGTAGGTTATTTTCTTATTTATCTTAATTTTGGAATTAGGCCATGCTGTTGCAGACAAAATCCATGTTTGTGAAGTTCATTTTTTAAATGACTCTCAAAAACTCTCGGGGGCTAAAACCAAAAAGTAGGTTTTAAACCAGCAGATGACTGTGAGATAGGTCGCAACCAATGCAAATGCAAGCACACACACAGTTATATACAGACACAAGGAAACAAGGAGAGAAAAGAAAGTAAGTTAAAATTACAAACTGCTTCAATAAGTATCAATTTTTTTTTCAATGTGCATTGATGTCCAATCAATGCTTGCAGTTAGCTGGGAGCAGCTGTGCTGCTGGATTGCCGTTGAAGGTACAGCAATGAAATGATTTCCTGTCAGGTGTTAGTTTACTTTGTGGTGATACAAAGGATTCTTACCAGTAGTAATACTTTTGAGAAACAATGAACAGGTGATGCATAATTTTACTAATTAAAATTCTCACATTGTTATAAAATACCCCGATACACACAAAGAGACAGATACGTGGAATTTTGTTTTTAGATATGGTATCATGGATGGAGGCGGGAGAAACTGGAAGATTATACAAAAGCCCGTCTCCATTGACGTCACCGAGATGCTGTTTTCCTTGTCAGGACTTGCTGTTCTGTAATCGCACTACTCTGGGTTCACTCCCTTGCAGGAGGCACTGGTTGATTCACAAATTATAAAGTCTCTAATTTATTGGTTAAAAACAACACTACTCAAAATGATGATGAAAAATGATGTGGCTTTCTTCAAGCATCAAGTACTTTCTGCTGCTAAAATGGTATGACACACCACCTCCCCTTCAAGTGATCAGAAGCCTTCTGGCAGTGTCGTCCACAACGACAAGCTGTTCAGCTCCCCAGGATCCAATCACCCATTTGTTAACAGACAGGTGCCCTTTGACATCCACAGCTGGGCACACTCCATGAACCAATCAGCTACTTGTTGCCGGCCAAATCTCCTGTCGTCCACACCTTGTGGGACAAGTCTGCCTGCAGCCAATCATCTTCACTGATTGAACAAAGCATCAGTGTAAATGCCACGAAAAGTGAATGTCGGTAACTTGCTTTGAAGTGCTTCAGTCCCGTCGACAATTTTTGATTTTACCACCATCCTTTTTCCTATTCCGATTCACAATTAAAAGTACAGAAACATCAAAGATAATGCTTTTATACTTACACAAAATTAAAAGCTGCACCTTTTTTTTAGCATCCTGGTGCAAGTTCTGTCCTCATTAATGCATTTTCGCACTGCGTTTAGATTGAATGATAATGTACTGGAAAATTCCGGAGTAAGGTTACTGCGTGCAGCTCTGCAGAATCCAGACTGTAAAATAGAGAAACTGGGGTAAGTACCAGATTAAATATAACTGCTTCCAAGAACTAGATATTTGACATTGTTTATTATCATCATAATCATCATCAGGAAAAGTGTTATCTATCATGTTATATTCTATGGGTACCTGTTCCAGTATTAATATCAATCAGTTGTAGTGAAGATCGATGTGAGGCAGAATGCAAAAAAAAACAATAGCACATTTGCTGCTGGTTATAAGAACATCTGATATTGAGATCTAATGCTGTAACATATTATTGCATCTGCATCCCTTAACCTCCCACAGTTGTAGGCAAGCAGAAGGTGAGTTGAATTATTAATGACCTTTCTGTTTGGAAGAGCTGACTTTTTAATTTATGATTAATGATCCAATGTGAAGAGAGTTAACAGACTAAAGCTTACTTTTGTCTCAGTGTCAATTTAATCATGTTTCAAAAAGAGTTTCTGACTCTAACACCTTGTGAGCATTTTTGGGCTATCATTCCAATCTCGCCTCATGAAAACGTGGCCGGCCCCGATAGTGCCCCTCGTGTCTGTTACTCGACCGATTTCACTACCCGCCACTGCCCTCATATTCTATAATGGACTGGCATCCCGGGTGCATCTTTAAACCGTAATTATGCATTTCAGATCCTATAATTTGGCCCATACAGAGCGGAAATGTAGAATTTTCCACCCTGCAGATAGGTGACTGGAGGTTCTTCTGAATGGAGTTATGCAAACAACCCTTCTCTTCCACCAAAACTGACACAGTGGGCTACAACACCAGATCCTGCCAGCTTGGTCTGAGGATGCCACCAGGGTCAGTGTGGTCTCAGCTGTCTGGACGAATACCCTGCTTTGTGGGAAGAAGGACAATGATTTTCACTGATGCACTCTCTGCCATCTGATACTCACTCTGTTTTTGCTAGTGAATGCGCCTTACACCCATTCTAGTGTTCACTATTACATGTACCATCTTCCCCGAATCGCTGTTACTCACGCAATGCCCTGACATCATTAACCCTGCATTGCCTCTCTGCTGTCTACTCAGATGACCTCACCACATTTTCTCCATCGTCACTGGCTATAACAGCTCTGGAACCCAATTTTGTTTCTCTTAATCATTCATTTTCTCTGATTTCAGGAGAAAAGCAACCACAATAAGACTGAAAGTGTCAAGACAAGTGGTCGGCTGTGCATTATTCAGCTCCTCGCCCCTTATGTGGTGAGGATCCTGACTCTGTCCACCCCAAGCAGGTGACTGACCATGTCCCAGCTTCTGGACTGGTATCATAGGTTGCTCTGTATTCTCGCTTGACTGTGTACTGTTGACACAAAAAAAAATCTTTGCTTCACATCTGCTGTAAACGGCAGGGCAATAAGCAGTGATCTGTCCGCTTGGTGCCTGCCACTGAGCACAAAGTGTCTTTGCAGCAGCATTACAATGCTAATCTCTGGTGTGCCCTGAGATGCAGCTTGAAAGGTCACAAGCAGATTGTTAATGGATCAGAGATGTGCCACGTTAATGCAGTTAATGAGGCTGACAACAAGGAATGATCTCCCTTAATAGGCATTTTATGACATCCCTAATGAGAATCTCTTCTTAATATCTGGGAAATCCAACGGGTCAGATGTCGAGATGGGCTTTTCTAGACATCTGATGTGACTCAACTTGTTTTCTTGCAATGGTCTACATTTGAAAGCTGGGTACGCAAGTTTGCGGATGACACAAAAGTCGGTGGAGTTGTGGATAGTGAGGAAGGAAGTGGTAGGTTACAGCGGGATATAGATAAGTTGCAGAGCTGGGCGGAAATGTGGCAAATGGAATTCAATGTAGCTAAGTGCGAAGTCGTTCACTTTGGTAGGAATAACAAGATGATGGATTACTGGGCTAATGGTAGGCTACTTGGTAGTGTGGATGAGCAGAGGGATCTTGGTGTCCATGTACACAGATCTCTGAAAGTTGCCACCCAGGTAAATCGTGCTGTGAGGAAGGCATATGGTGTACTGGGCTTTATTGGCAGAGGAATTGAGTTCCGGAGTCCTGAGGTCATGTTGCAGTTGTATAAGACTCTGGTGCGGCCTCCTCTGGAGTATTGTGTGCAGTTTTGGTCGCCATACTATAGGAAGGATGTGGAAGCTTTAGAACGAGTGCAGAGGAGGTTTACCAGGATGTTGCCTGGAATGGTAGGAAAATCTTATGAGGAAAGGCTGAGGCACTTGGGGCTGTTCTCATTGGAGAAGAGAATGTTTAGGGGAGATCTGATAGAAGTGTATAAGATGATTAGGGGTTTAGATAGGGTAGATACTAAGAACCTTTTACCGCTAATGGAGTCAGGTGTTACTAGGGGACATAGCTTTAAATTAAGGGGTGGTAGGTATAGGACAGATGTTAGGGGTAGATTCTTCACACAGCGGGTTGTGAGTTCATGGAATGCCCTGCCCGTATCAGTGGTGAACTCTCCTTCTTTATGGTCATTTAAGCGGGCATTGGATAGGCATTTGGAAGTTATTGGGCTAGTATAGGTTAGGTAGGATTCGGTCGGCGCAACATCGAGGGCCGAAGGGCCTGTACTGCGCTGTATCCTTCTATGTTCTATTTCGTCCTAGTGCTGTGACATTTATTCACAACTAGGAGAAAGTGAGGGCAGCAGCTGCTGGAGATCAGAGCTGAGAGTATGGGGATGCAAGAGCACAGCCGGTCAGGCAGCTTCCGAGTAGCAAGAAATTTTGAGCAGAAGCTATAGAAGAGCTGATGTTCGAAATTTAGACTGTAAATACTGGATACATAACTGATTTTAAGGAATTAAAATTTGCGCCAGCCAGATAAAAGGCAAAGTACGAGAAGCAGTAAAATCGACGTTTCAAGCAAAAGCCGATGAAGGGCTTTTGCCCAAAACGTCGATTTTACTGCTCCTCGGATGCTGCCCGAACTGCTGTGCTTTTCCACCACCACTCTAATCTAATCTCTGGAGCATCTGCAGTCATTGTTTTTATCTATATACTAGCAATGACCGTCTCCAATGAGAGAATTTTTCAAACCACTGTCCTCTTACAAGCACTATTGTTACCATCACTGAATCTCCCAATATAGATATCTTTAGGTTTACCATTGGCCAGAAACTCAAGTGGATCCACCATATTAGGAAAGTGCCTGCAAGAGCAGGTCAGATATTAGGTCTATAGTGGCGAGTAACTCAACAAGGCACAAATCCGGAATGTGATGGAATACAGTTGCCTGGATATATGCAGTTCCACCAACAGTCAAGCTTGACAGCTTCAGAGACAGAACAGCCTTTACGATTGGCACCACATTCATAAATGTCCATTCCACGCTCCCACCAACGCTCAGCAGCTGTATTGTGTATTATCTCCAAGAGGCACTATTGAAATTCACCGAAGATCCTGAGAAAGCACCTTCCAAATCCACGGCCAATTCCACCTTAAAGGGAAAGAGTAACAGAAATGCATGAACACTACCACCAACAGGTTTCTATCCAAGCAACTTTCACATTGAAATCTTTTGCTATTCCTTCGCTATTGCTGGGTCGAATTTTTGAATTACCTCCCTAATAACATTGTGGGTCAATCTGCAGCAAGTGGATTGCAACAGTTCAAGAACACAGCTCTCCACCATATTCTCAAGGGAAACTAGGGTTAGGTAATCCCTAACCCATGCTGACCCGTGAATGTAGAAAAGAAAAATGAGAAGTGTTACGTTTTGGAAAGGCAAATTAGGGCAGGACGTATACACTTAATGGTAACATCCAGGGCAATACTGCTGATCAAAAAGATCTTGAAGTGCAGGTTCATATTTCTTTGAAAGTGGAGTTGCAGTTGGATAGGATATTGAAAAGGTTTTTAGTATGCTTTCCTTTATTAGTCAAAGCAGAGGAGTTGAGAGGTTATTTTGTGGATGTACAGGACATTGATTAGGCTACTTTTGGAATTCTAGGTGCAATTCTGGACTCCCTCCTACAAGAGAAAGGTTGTGAAACTTAAAAGGGATTAGAAAGGATTTATATGGATGTTGCCACGATTGGAGCATTTGAACTACAGGGAGACGCTGAAATGTCTCGGGCTGTTTTGCCTGAAGCACTGGAGCCTGAGGGTGACCTTATAGAACTTTATAAAATCATAAGGTGCAATGGTAGGGAAAACAGACAAAACCATTTTCTCAGGGTGCAGGAGTCCAAAACTAGAGGGCATTGGTTTAAGGCAAGGGGGAAAGATTTAAAAGGGATCTAAGGGGCAACTTTGTTCATGCAGAGGGTAGTATGTGTATGGAATGAGCTGCCAGAGGAAGTGGTGGATGCTGGTATAATACAACATTTAAAAGGCATTTGGATGGGTATATGAATAGGAAGAGATTCGAGAGATATGGGCCAAATGCTAGCATATAAGATTGGATTAATTTGGTGTTTCTGGTCAGCATGGATGAGTTGGACCAAAGGGTCTGTTTCCATGCTGTGCATGCCACTGACTCCACTTAGCCAGAGAGTATGGAGATGGCGTACAAAGCAGAGATAGAAGGCGAGAAAGGAGAAATAACAAAATACAGATGGTGCGAAACAAAAAGAGGATGAAATATCATGAGGCCTGAAGATATAAGCCTGAAATGTGTCAACAATGTCGAGACGGGCTGAGGATGGGATTGGTGTAAAAACTGCTGCAAAGGTGATGGAGGGGAAAGCCCAATGCCTTCACTTTGGAAGTGGATATTACTGGAGTAACTTGGCTGACAGGAGGTCATGCTTTAACCCAGTGGGAAGGGAATTAACCCTCTGACAGGCAATTAACTGATTTCAAAAGATTTACACTTCCATGGCAAGAAGGAAGCACATAGACAATGGAGCATAGAACCTAAGTTTAAGGTCAGTCTTGCGATTGGCAGCCATTATTAAGGCATCACCATTTGGTGACACTGGCTGCACACAGTAGTAATAGTTTAGCATAAAGACCAGTAGTCTGTCACAATGGAGGCACTCTTTATATTGGCTGATCCTGAACCTCTCATCTCAATCCGTGCAGCTACTTGCAGAGCTTTCTCACAATTTGCTTAACTCGTTGTCTTGTGTATTCTCATTCCTTGCTGCTTGCCACAACATCGTCGGTAAGCTCATTGCATTGCTGTCCTTAATTCATACGGAGTTAACCAATTTTGTCCACTGAGTGTGTTCACAAAGTTGGTTTCTTTCTGCTAAAAGCTGTTACTTTTCTTAAGGATACTATACCCTTGTTTTTACTCCGTGGGTAATAAACAACTCTGTGCCAATTAGACTGGTTTGGAACAGAGATAAAAGGCTTTTTTGTTTAAATGTAAACAGATGAGACTTCAGGCCAAAGTGATTATGTTTTAGAAGTGAATTGTATGCTGAAAGGGGAGTGGTCAGCTCTCCAGCTGAGCAGTTTAAATCAGTTCAGAATTCTTCATATCCTGATGCTTCCTGGCTTGCTGTATTCTTCCAGGCTCCTGCCTGTCTGCCTTGGATTCCAGCACCTGCAGTTCCTTTTCTTATCCCTATTCATTTACACTACCATTCCTAAGATCTGCAGGTGATAGGGACTGTGACACCATTCCTTAATTCTCAGCAACTTAGAAATTTGAAAAGAACTGAAGAAATAGAAGCAGACGTAGGCCATTTGCCCCCTCGAGACTACCTACCATTCATAAGATCGTAACTGATTTGCCCCAGGACTCGAGACATATTTTTGCTCCTAAGTCCCTAATATTTCAAAAATCTACCTACTTGTTGTTTAGCTACTTCCAGCTACTTCTTCCTCTGCAATATCCTTGTTTAAATTACTGTTTATATTTCGTCAAACTCAATTGCTGTACTTTTACCTGTAGCTTTGCGACATGCCTGCCTTTCAGTTTCCTGACTGGATAGAGATTATTCCTTGCTTCAATCATTATCACAATCACAGCATGACCAAAGCATATTTGCTGTTTCTATCATCTTTTCTAACTGAGGCACTTTATGACTGCCATTCTGTCACATTCATGAGTCTTTGGGAATTCTTACTATACAATAAAGTAATCTTACAATATTCTGAAAACAGCAATCAACATTTCTATATTATTCCAGTCACAAACATTACTTGAATGTTCCTTTTTTTAAAACATTTCACCACTTTGGGTTCTAAAAACAGCTTAGTGATTCTTGTCGACATTTCACAATTCAAGATGTTTCCGAATTCCAGTAACTGATGGATTCAATTTAATTAAAGTTATTTTATTTAAAGTATTTCCATGGAAACAAGTTGTGTTCATCCTTTGTTCTTTATCTTGTCTATCCCAGCTGAATTCTGGGAATGGAGAGCACGGGCAGGTTTCTTGCTTCAAATATTAGCCAGCCCATGAATTGGATCTGTGTTTTCCAATCAGCAACAATTGCATTTGTTTTTGTTTTAAAACTCATCTTCCAATTTTTTTTCAGGCAGCCGTTATTATGCCTGTCTGTGTAGTCCGAGTTTCCTGACATACTTTCACCTAATTCTGACTTCAGCTATAGACTCTGCTTGGATTTTTGACTCTCTCACGCCAGATGTTTGATTCCGTCCTCTACTAATCTGCCCTGAGTCCTCATTCAGCTTCTTTGGATCTCATTCATATCTGTCTGGTGTGGCTCTCTGCCCGAGCCATTGGTGGTAAATTAAAACACTCTTGCCTCAATGCGGTGATGTCTCTGGGAATGTGGCATGACAACATGCTGACATCAGAATCTGCTGTCTCTCACCTTGACAAATTGAACGGAAACTCAGGAAACAGACTTTTTATTTGTGCCCAATCAGCCTGGAGAAGCGTCAACCAATCAGGGAACAGCCAGAATCTCGCTACTGCCATTACAACTCTTTGTTCGGAGCCAATGATCCCCGGTTTCTCCCTCCAGAGCTGCTGTTTGAAAGTGCTGCTGACTGTCTTTAAAAATGGTTCCAGCATTTGTGCCCACCCTGAATAGATGACTCTCCCCTGTCTGCTGGTAGTTAATTGTCCAGCTCTGACAATATTATATTCATGACTCTGCCTACCGACTCCGGTCCGTTCCCAGGATTTCACAGCTTCCAGGAATACCATAACCCTTATCTTCAACACCAGCACCAACTCCATTCCTGCTGCACTGCCTTATCCCATTATCCTTTCTAGCAACTCGGGGCAAGAACCTGAGACTGCAGAGATTCTATTTACACCTTCTCCTTTTGTCATTTATTCATTCCTGCAGGTCCTTTCTGTTCTTTCATTTTCACTGATTACCCTCCCCTTTGTTTGTCGCTAAACCCTTCTCAGTTGCTGCTCTTTCCAGTTCTAATGAAAGCAGACAGCATTCAGACATTAATTTTACTTGACCAATGTAACTTTTCTTCGAAATGGTACGTTGGGGACTTCACGCTCGACAGTTATATTGTCACAAAGAATGTTATGGATTTACTTTCATTTCTCATTTTACTCTCTCTGATCCCCAGACTTGGTTATAACAGTCTCACAGATTCCTGTGCCAAGGATCTGGTGTCTGCTCTCTGTAAAAATCAATCATTGACGTATTTGGATCTCTCAGAAAACTCCTTCACAGTCCAATCTGTTCCCTTTCTCCTCCACCTCATACAAACCTGCAAGAATCTCGAGGAGATTCGGTGAGTATTTATGCTTGTTTTTCATATAATAATGCACAAATAGGATTAATTAAACTTTAGACATCAGACTTAGATATAAATGTCATTGGATTATAAAATCCAGCGACATGAAAATAAAAAAAGTGATATTTATTTATTGCAAATATTGTTTAGAATAATAGAATACGGATGTTCCAAGTATTTTAAACAAAATGCTGTAAAAATTACATTTTAAAGACAATACTAACAATTTAAAACATCAGTTTTAAGCTGCATAGATTATGAGAGAGGATGACCGGATGTCCTCAGAAGTCATACACTGGTACCTTACAATAAGTGGGAAACGTTTTAAATTGAGATAATTATATAAGTTTTCGTTTTCAAATCTAATTATTTATATGGATCGCAGCTCAATAGAAGAAGAAACCTGCTGTTATAAAGACTGGCCAAATCATGGCAGGAGTTATACACTTAATGGTAATGTTCTGCGGAGTGTTGCCAAACAACGAAATCTCGGAGTGCAGGTGCATAGCTCCTTCAAAGCTGGGTTGCAGATAGATGGGATAGTGAGGAAAGGTGAGTCATTAATTTAATCCTTTAAAAGCCTACCTTGGAGAGCAGAGGTTTGTGGGAAAGAAGGGACTTTTTTCCCCCTCATCTATTTAAGTTAGTGTTTTCTAAACCCGAGACCCTCCCCTTGTATGGACTCCCTCCCATCTACTTCCTCTAACTGTAAATACCAGGGACACATCAAGTAATCTTCTCTTATTTTACGCTTTCTGATAAGGGGATTAGCAGGGATGGCAGTGCAGGGAGAGGAATTTTCCTCCTGCATGAGTTTTGAGGTGAGGGACACCATTAGTGTCACGTCCAAGTACATCTGCAGGAAGTGCACCCAACTCTCGCGCTTCAAAGACCGCGTAAGGGAACTAGAGCGGGAGCTGGATGAACGTCATATCATTCGGGAGGTAGAGGCTGTGATAGATAAGAGTTACAGGGAAGTAGTTACTCCTAGACACGTAGAAAGCTGAATAAATGTAAGAAGGAGGAGAAAACAATCAGTTCAAGGGTCCCTTATGGTCGTACCCTGAAAAGCAAGGATCCCGTTTTGGTTACTATTGTGGCGGGAAATGACTTAGCAGGGTCCCACAGTCGGGTGCAGGTCTCTGGCACACAACCTGTCCATCTTGCACAGAATGGAATGAAGAAAAGGAGGAGAGTGATAGTCACTGGAGACTCAATAGTTCGACAGTCAGGAAGAATTCTATCGGTATATGAGGATTAAAAGGATGACTAGGCGTAAGAATAGGGCTAATCAAACGCAGGACTGGGAAGTTGTGTGTGGAACCTTTGGAGATCGAAGAAGTGTAAAAAAGAATAGTTCTCCTCTGTTTTTACTCATGAAAAGGAGAATACTGTAAAGGAGAAGAATGAGATATGGATATTAGACTAGAAATGATTGAGGTTAAGAAGGTGGAGGCGTTACCAATTCTAGAAGGAGCGAAAGCAGTTATGTCCCCTGGGCCGAATGGGATTTATCTGGGAAGCTAGGAAGGAGATTGCGGAGATTTTGGCCTTGATATTTGAGACGTCATTGTCTACACGTTTAGTATTACAGGACGGGAGGATTGCAAATGTTGTGTCCTCGTTCAAAAAAGGGCAGCAGGGATGACCCAGGTAATTATAGACCAGTGAGTCTTACGTCTGTTGCAGGAAAAGTTTTGGAAAGGTTTATAAGAGATATGATTTATAATAATCATGCAAGCCACAATTTGTTTGGTGTTAGTCAACATGATTGCATCAAGGGGGTGGGTTATGTTTCACAAACTACATAGAGTATCCGGAGAAGGTGACCAAGCATGTAGATGAGGGTAGGTCAGTTGACATGGTATACATGGACTTCAGCAAAGCCTTTGAGAATGTTCCACGTGGTAGGCTATTGGAGAAAATGCAGAGGCATGGATTTGTGGGAGATTTAGCAGCTTGGATTGCACATTGGTTTTCTGTAAGAAGGAAATATTCAGCCTGGAGTCCGATTAATAGTGGTGTGCCTCAAGGATCTGTTTTGTGACCACTGCTGGTTGTCATTCTTATACATGACTTGGATGCAGGCATAGGTGGATGTGTTATTCCATTTGCAGATGATACATATGTCGGTGGATTGGTGGACAGTGTGGAAGAATGTTATAGGTTGCAAAGGGACTTGGATAAACTGCAGAATTGGGCTGAGAGATGGCGAGTGTTTTTTAATGCAGATAAATGTGAGGTGATTCACATTGGGAAGAATAATAGGAAGGCAGAATACTGGGTCAATGCAAAGATTATTGATAGTGTGGATGTGCAGAGGGATCTTGGCGTCCATTTACATAGATCCCTGAAATATTCCACCCAGTTTCACAGTATTGTTAAGAAAGCATACGGTGTGTTAGAGTTTATTGCTGGAGGGACTGAGTTCCGGGGCCGTAATGTCGTGCTGCAACTATACAAAACTCTAATACGGCCTCACTTGAAATATTGTGTACAGTTCTGGTCGCCCCATTCCAGGAAGGGCGTGCAAGCATTGGAATGATGCAGAGGAGATTTACCAGGAGGTAAATCCTGATCAGGAGCGATGTTCTTATGCAGAAAGGCTGAGGGACTTGATCTGTTCTCATTGAAAAAAAAGATGGATAAGAGGCTATTTAATAGAGTTATACAAGATGATCAAGGATTAGATCGGGGGAATGGTGAGAATTTTTTTTACGCGGATGATTGTGTTGGCTTGTACGAGGGGACATACTTGCAAACTGAGAGGTGATAGATTTACGACAGATGTCAGAGGAAGGTCCTTTACTCAGAAATTGGTAAGAGCATGGGTTGCCCTGCCTGCCAATGTAGTTAACTCAGCCATAAGGGTATTTAAAGAGTCCTTGGATAAGCATATGGATGACGAAAGGATAGTCTACGGTGTTGGGCTGAGATTAGTTCACAGGTCGGCACAACATCAATGTCCGAAGGGCCTGTTATGCGCTGTATTTTGTATGTTCTATGACGGTAGCATTTGGTATGCTTGCCTTTATTGGTCAGTAATTTGAGTGTAGGAATTGGGAGGTAATTTTACGTATGAACAGGACATCGTTTAGGCCACTTTTGGAATGTTGCTTTCAGTTCCGGTCTCCCAGCCATAGGGTAAATGCTGTAAAACTTGAAAGTGTTCAGAAAAGATTTGCAAGGATGTTGCCAAAGTTGGAGGGTGTGTGCTATTGGGAGCAGCTGAACAGGCCAGGGTGGCATTCCATGGAGTGTTCGAGGCTGATGAGGTGACCTTAGAAAAGCTTGTAAAACCGTGAGGAGCATGAGGTTTAATAGGCAAATATTTTCCCCAGGATTAGTGAGTCCAAACATAGTGGGCTTAGGTTTAAGATGATAGTGGAAAAAAGTAAAACTGATCTAAGGGGAAACTTCTTTCACGTTGAGTATGGTTCGTGTCTGGAAAGCGCTGCCAGAGGATGTGGTGGAGGTGCATACAAGGGTAACATTTTAAAGGCATCTGGACGTGTACATGTATGGGAAGGGTTTTATAGGGATATGGGCCAAGTACTGGAAAATGGAGCTAAATTAATTGGAGCTATTTTGTCGGCATGGATGAGTTGGACTGAAATATCTGATTTTATGCTGCACAGCTCTATGACTCAAAATCATTAATTGTCCAGCACATTGATTGGATTTTGCAATGGGGACAGTGTCTGATACATTTCTCCATGTTAAACAGTAGGTTTTGCTTACAGTCCTCTCCCAAATGTGAACATCTGCCGGGAGGTAGGGATTCCATGAAATTCCCTTGATGTATAACTATATCTACGATGTGGAGGTGCTGGCGTTCGACCTGGTCAAAAATCACAAAACACCTGGTAATAGTCCAGCTTATGTGAAAACATTAGGTTTTGGAGCATTGGTCCTTTGTCAGGTGTAATGATAGAGGAGGCACCAGACACTGAATTTAAAAGTAAAAGATCAAAAGGTCATGCAACTTAAACAAATGTATTGCACAAACCTAAAATGGATGATTCCTTCCTGTTAATAGCTGCAAAAGTGTAAATATGCAGCCTGTTCAATGGTGAACGAAATAGAAAACTTCTCTTCCCTACAAACCAACAGAACAGTGACATTTCAACAGAGAATAAATTTCTACTTTGCATAAAGTTCAGTAGAATGGATTTTATAGCAGCCATTAGCATGGTTTCATGATATTTATCAACCGGAAATAGTATGAAGAATACAATGGCGTACGGTTATGAAGTACAAAAATTGCTGCAAAGGCCAAAAGAAACATAAAGAATAGTAGCAAGCATAGGCCTCTGGCCTGTCGAGGATGCTCTGCCATTCAATGAGATCATGGCTGATCTTTTCATGGAGTCAGCAACGCTCATCCACCTGCTAATCATAGCCCTTAATTCCTTGACTGTTCAAAAATCTATCCATCTTTCCATTAAAAAAAAACATTTACTGAGGTAGTCCCCACAGCTGCACTGGTCAGTGAATGCCATAGGATCACAACTCTTTAGGTGAAGAAGTTCCTCGTCAACACAGTCCTAAATTTGTTCCCCCAAATATTGAGCCTACACGCGGCCCACCCCCGCCCCACCCCGCCCCCCGGCCCCGACCCTGCTCAGTTCTAGTTTAACATACCAGTGGAAACAACCGTATCTATTCCCTTCATAATGTTCTATGCTTCTTTAAAATACTCTCTCATTCTCCTAAATTCCAATGAGTACAGTCCATTTACTCAATCCCTCCGTATAAACTATCCTTCTCAACTCCAGAATAAATGTTTTCAACTTCCTCTCCAGCCCCTCCACTGTCAGTACATCCTTTCTCAGGTAAGGAGAACAAATCCGTGCAAACTACACCAGGTGTGGTCTAACCAGCCCCTAGACAGCTGCAGCATAACTACCCTATATTTAAACTTAATCCCTCTCGCAATGAAGGACAACATTCCATTTGCCTTCTTAATTACCTGCTGCAAATGCAAACAAGGTTTTTTATTATTAGTCATGCAGAAGGACATCTACTTCCCTCTGCACAACAGCATGCTGTAATTTTTCACTATTTTATAATTTACTTCATGAAAAGTTGCGCCATTCACATAAATTCCCAGATATCAAAACATTCAAAATGAGGGAATCTTTCCAAAATGTGGCAGGGCCTGTCACTGAGCTTCTGGAGATTAAATCTAATTGTTGAGGAATGACAGTAATATGAATGGAAGGAGAGTGTTGAATTAATTTTATTGTTCTCTTCTGTTTTTAATGGAATCATAGAATCCCTACAATGTGGAAGCAAGCCATTCAGCCCATCTAATTTTGTACACACCCTGTGGTGCAGCCTGTCTGCAGCCAATCATCTTCACTGTTTGAATAAAGCAGCAGTGTAAATACCATCTACAATTCGTGTTGATAATTTCCTTTTGAGTGTTGAAATCCCTTCCACATCTCTTTGCTTTTAATGCTGTCCTTGTCGGGTTTCAGACCACAATCATAAATAAAGAAAAATTACAAGTTAAGGCATTTATTCTAACACAAAAACAAAACTAACCTGTTTTTCTGCTTCCTTGTGAAAATTCGGTCCATACTAATGCATATTTCTCTTTCTCTATGTTTAGACTGAGTAGTAATAATCTGGAAGATTCCGGAGTGATATCATTATGTGAAGGTCTCAAGAATCTAGACTGTAAAATGGAGCGACTGAGGTACGTACCAGAGTGAGAGACTGTTTACAATCACTGAATGTCTGATGCTGTTTACAATCACCAGCATCCGGTTTAGTGTTATCTGTTGTGAGTATCTGTACAGTGTCGCCATAATCTTAGTAGACCAGAGGGCTGTTCTCTCATTGGAGAGAGGTGACTTAATCTGAGGACTACCAGACCCTAGGCAAGGGAAGAGAGGGTCCTTCATGGTACCCTCAAACAGTGACGGGAATTGAACCCATGTTGTTGGCATCAAAGTGCTTTGCAAACCAACATTACAGTCAACTGAGTTAAACTGATTCCCTGGAGATGTCTGTAATACTACTAATATCTCTACAGTGTGGGCCTCTCCAGACACAACAGACGCTGCTTTCTCGACAAAGGATGAAGCAAGCCTTCCCAGTTGTAGATCCCTGGTCTCGAGAGACAAACTGATACCACCAAGTTCAATCATATGACTGACCTTCGCTGGGAGAACATTTTGGAAAGTGATCACAACACGTCAAGTTGTAAGATTACTATGAATAAGGACAAGTCTGCTCCTCGAGGGAACGTACTACATTGTGTGAAGCCAATTTCGAAAGTATTAGGCAAGAACTAGGAGCTGTTAATTTGGAGGATCTGTTGTCAGGCATGCCCATATTTCACATTTGAGAGTTGTTTAAAGACGAACTGATCAGAGTTCAAGGTTAGCATGTTTCAATAAGAAGGAAGGACAAGGATGGCAAGGTGTGGGACCCGTGGATGATGGGGGAGGTGGTGAATTTACTCGCAAATAGAAAAAGGAAGCATTGGGAGATAGGAAGATAAAACTGAACAGGTCCATCAGAAATATGAAGAAACCCAGGTAGCAGGGACCTGAGGGAAACAGGGAATGAGGAGAGCAATGATGGGCCTTGGAAACACCTTATAATGTACAGTTAAAGGGAATCCGAAGATATTTCATGCTTGAGATTACGAGGGAGAGTGTACGACCACTGAGGTGGAAAGAATGGGACTTGTGCTAGGAGGCAGAGGATATGGGTAAGATCATAAATGTGGACTATGCATCGACATTCGCTAAGAAACAGAATATGAGAGATAACGAGATTTGATTGGAGCTTGCCAATATGCTCGAACAATTTGAGGTCAAGAAAGAAGTCGCGTAGGGTCTCCAATTGAGCATTCAGGTGGATGTCTCCAGAGCCCGAAGGGATCTACCCAGGTTATTGATCGAAATAATAGATGAGATTGCTGGGCCTTGGATCAAGATCTTGGTATCATCTTTAGACAGTGTAGAGGTCCTTGAGGCCTGGCAAGTATATAATATGTTTCATGCCTTGGACTATTGGAGTTTGCACGTTCTCCCCATGTCTACGTGGGTTCCATCTTGGTGCTCTGGGTTTGCTCCCACAGTCCAATTAAGTCCAGTCCAGGTGGATTGACCATGCTAAATTGCACATAGCATGCAGGAATGTGGGGATTAACCATGGTAAACCATAGTTTTGTGGTTAGTCTGGGTGGGATGCTCTTTGGAGAATCAGAGTGTACTTGTTGGCTGAATGGCCTGGTTCCACATTGTTGAGCTTCTCTGATAAACAGTGGGAGTGAAAATGGACGTGGAACAAAATTTGACAAAGAGAACATTACATTTCTTGGTGGTTTTAGGATACCTGATGTTGAGATCTACTGCTATAATAGCATCTGCATTAAGTTACTGCTGTAGACAAGTGAAAAGTGGATGGGATTATTCACTAATCTTTCTGTCTGTAAGAGATGGCTTTTTAAAATTTGAATCAATGATCAACTGTGAAGAGTTAACTGGCTGAATCTTTCTTTCGGCTCAGCATCAATTTTGTCAGTTTAGTTGAGAGTTTCTGCCTCTGCGATCTTGAGAGTTCTCTTGTGTTATCATCCGGCTCTTGCATCATTGAGGGCTAGGTCTGCCCCTATCGTGGCCTTTTCACCTGTTGTTTGGCTGATTCACCACCCTCCACTGTCACATATCCTTGAGTGGACCAGCATCCCTGGTGCATCTTTTGAAGGTAATCCAAACCCAGACAAGTAGTGCCAGCCTAGAGCTGCCCTTTGTGGATTCTCAGATTTGTCCCAGACATAGAAATAAGGGGAAATTGGTGCCCTGTATTTCAGTTATACGACTGGAAGTCCTGCTGAATGGGCTTGTGCAGAAGTTGGCCCGTCTCTTCCACCAGCACTGACAGAGTAGGCCACACCACCAGATCCTGACAGCCTGGGCTGAGGATGCCACTGGGATCAGTGTGGTAGCAAGGCCGAAAGGACCACAGCAAGGCCGAAAGGACCTGCCCAATATTCAGCTCCTCACACCTTATGCGGAGATGATCCTGAGTCTGACCTCCCAAATGACCAACTGACCATTCCAAGCTCTGGGACTGGTATCGGAGTCTGTGTATCGTTTACACATAGATTTCCTTGTTTTCCTTCTGCTCTAAATGACAGTACAATAAGTAGTACTGTAAGCTTGGTCTCTTTAGCTAAAGGGGTAAAGTGCAAAAAGGCAAGGCAAAGCAAGGATACTGTGGGTATCCAGATAGAACACATTCAATTGAAGCTTGAGGAGATAGGCAAAGTCTGATCCATCAGCTTAGTGTCTCACTTTGTACTTATCACAAAGCATCTTTGCAGCAGCTTTGCAATGGTAATTTCTAGTGTGCCCTGAGATGCAGCTTTAAAGAGCACAAGTGGATTGTTGATGGACCAGAGCTGTTACTGGATGCAGTTATTGAGGCTGACAACAAGGAATGATTTCCGGGAATAGGCATTTTTTCACTGCAAGTGAGGGTCTCTTCTCGACACCTGGAAAATTCCCCTATCTGGCAATAGGCCCCACTAGATTTATTATGTGAATCTCCCAGGTTTCTGGCTATAGTCAATATTGTTCAGAACACTATAAAATTCTGTGTTAGTGCTGTGACCTTTATTCAGTCCTGGTAAAAGCTGGATATGTAATTGATTTTAAGAAAAACATTTACGCCACACAAATAGCAGGCAATAACAATCTCGACTATAGAGACACTCTAACCACCGCTACCCTCTGACATTTAATATCCTTGGAGGTACTATTGACCAGAAACACCACTGGATAAGCACATAAGCACAATGCCAACAAGAGCAGGCCAGAAGCTAAGAATACTGTGGCGAGTAACTCACCTCCTGATTCCCCAAACCCTGCCCCCATTTACAAGTCAGGAGTGTGATGAAATAAAATTGCCTGGATGCTGCAGCTCAAAAACATACAGCTTGTCAGCATCAAAGGAAAAGCAGCCCACTTGATTGAAAAAGGGTTGATCCCGAAACATCGATTCTCCTGCTCCTCGGATGCTGCCTGGCCTGCTGTGATTTTCCAGAATCCATTTTTTAAACTCTGGTCTCCAGCATCTACAGTCCTCAATTTCTCACACTTGCTTGGTACCACTTCTACAAATACCCTCTCTCAACATCGCCAATCATCCGTAAAAGCAGTGTATATTATCAACAACATGCACTGCTGAGATTGTTCAAAGATCCTGAGAAATCATCTTCCAAACCCATGACCACTTCAATCCAGAAGGACAAGGAGAGCAAATTCACATGAACAGCACCACCTACAAGTTCCCCTCAAAGACACTCAACATCCTGACTTGGAAATCTATTGCCATCCTTTCACAGTCACTGGATCAAAAGCCTGGAATTCCTTCCAGAACAGCTTTATAAGTCAACTTACAGCATGAGGACTGCAGCAGCACTAGAAGACAGCTCTCCACCACCATCTCAAGGGCAAGGAGGGAAAGGCAATAAATACTGGGCAGCCTGCAATTACCGGTCAAATGAAAGAATCAAAAGAAAATGTACTTAAGCATAGAGCGTGATTACCAGAAGGCAAGAAAGGAGAAATAACAAAATACAGACGGTGCTAAATAAAAAGGACATAAAATACCATAAGGGGTGGAGACATGAGCGCAAGCTGTGTCAGCAATGTAGAGATGGGCTGAGGGTGGGATTGGTGTAAAAATGGCTGCAAAGGTGGTGGAGTGGAAAGGTCAATATTTTCAATTTCGAAGTGGCTCTTACTGGAGGTGGCCTGGCTGGCAGGAGGCCATGCTTGAACCCAGTGGAAAGGTAATTAACCCTCTTCAACAGGCAATTAAGTGATTTCACAAACTTTACATTTAAATGAAAAGAAGCATTCAAACTGTATTTACAGCTGAGCATAGAATCTCAGTGTAAGGGCAGCATTGCAATTGGAAGCCATTGTGCCAGGTAACATGATTGGGTGCCACTGGCTGCACACAGCAGTAGTAACAATTTGGCAAAAACGACAAATTGTCTGTCACAGTGGAGGCACTCTGAGAGTCCTCTCTGACATGACATTTATATTGAATGATCCCGAATCTCTGATCTCATTACGTGCAGTTACTTGCACAGCTTTCTCACAAATCGTTAAACTGTTTGTCTGGTGGATCCTGTTTCCTTGTTTCTCGCCACAACATCCCCCACAATCTCATCATCCTGTTATCATTAATTCCTATGGAGTTAATCCATTTGCTCTTCTGAGTGTTGGCATAGGTTCTGTTTAAGACATATGGCAGCAGATCTATCCATTTCCTGTCATTCCCAGAACTGTCCATCCACTTGTTTCATTCCCAGCAACCTGCAATCTTCATAATAACTAAGACTGAGGGGTGACCTTATAAGGTTTGTAAAACCATGAGGGGCATGGATAGGATAAATAGACAAAGTATCTTACTAGGTGTGGGCGAGTCCAGAACTAGAGGGCATAGGTTTAGGGTGAGAGACCTATGGTGCAACGTTTTCAAGCCGAGAGTTGTACGTGTATGGAATGAGGTGCCAGAGGAAGTGGTGGAGGTTTGTAGAATTGCAACATTTAAAAGGCATCTTCATGGGTATATGAATAGGAAACGTTAGGGGGTATATTGGTGGGGTGCTGGCAGGTGGGATATCTGGTCTGCATGGACGAGTGCATCTCTATGTCTCTGTAACTGAAGAAATGGGAGCAGACGGTCGCAACGTGGCCCTTCAAGATTCGTAAGATCGTGGTTGATCTGCTCCAGGACTTGACCCATCTTTTGTGTGAGCTCCTGATAGCCCTTAACTCTACTTCCTACTTAAAGAGAGCTAACCTCCACAATTTTCCAAAACATTCATTATTTTTGGGGAAAATATATTTCTTTGCAATTAGTTTTAAGTAAATGTTCCTTATTCTATTGCTGTTTCACCTAATTTGAGATTCCACGATGGGGGAAATATCTTCTCAACATTTACTTTCTCAAGAGTCCGCCATTTCCAAAATTTATTTATTTCAACATGGTCTTCCGTCATTATTTAAAAACTGAAGAATATAAATCGGGCCTGTTTTGCAGTCCTTGATGAGTCATCGCCTTCATCCCACATGTCAACCGAGCAAACCTCTTTTGAACTGATATCTCCTTTCTCAAATACTGGTCACAAAATAGTACACCATACTTTGGTTGCAATCTCACAAATACCCTGTATAGTTGTTGTTAAGACCTACCTAATTTGAACAAAGAACAAAATTGCTGGAAAGGCAGAACTGAGGAAGGATCAATTGACCTGAAACGTTATCTCTGATTTCTCTCCACTCATGCTGCCAGATCCGCGGAGCCTTTCCAGCAATTTCGGTTTTCGTTTCGCAATTACAACTTTCACTGTTGTTTCGATTTCTATTCATTAATTTAACATCTAACCCACACGCCTAAACCCCCAGCAATAAAGACTGAAATTCCAATCACCTTCTTAATTCCATGTAGCCTCTTTACCACTCCTTAATCCTTAAAATCTCATTCGAATCTGCATCCATTTGCAATCACATTCCTGCTCTTGGAGATTACCTCTTCTCCCATTATTTGAATGATAGGTGTGGGTGAACAGTTTTCCATTAAAGAGACTTCACCCATATTGCGAATAAGTCATTAATGACCAAACAATAAGTCTTTCCCTGGCTTAGTGAGGGCTCCTGAGGAATATATTTGGAACTGCTTCTATAGTCGGGCTAGTACAACATGGGGAATTGGATTGATATTCCCAGGTTATACTGAGCACGTGCCGTGCATCGACAGTGTTTTGCTATGTCTATTTCCTTTTCTTGTCACCACAACCATCTACCCTTCCTCCTGAGCATGGCTTCCCTCCCATGGTGTGTATTTCTGTGGTATGCTGAGGTTATGCTGAATGCAACTTGGTGCTGCAACCTTTCCTCTCTTCATCACACTTGTCGGTGCATTTTTGCCATTCCTGATTTTTATCACAGCTTTGTTTTATTCCTGTTCCATGTCCCTACTTAAATCTACTGCTTACACTTTATTTTTCAAATATGAACGTTGCTGCTGCTGACCTTTTTGATTTGGGGCCTGTTAAGGTTGTTTGGATGTGCAACATCTGCCCGTCAGTTACCAAACCGAATAAAGTCTGTTCCCATCTGATATGCGATAATTGTTATCGCTGTAGTCTGGAACATTCCTCTAGTAGTTTCTTCTAATTCTTTCATTAGTGTTTCATGCTCTAGATGCATAATTCCCAAAGTGCCATAACCACCACCCTCTCAACTCCAAGCTATTGTACAGTCATGCACGATCCAAAGGCATATTGACATTCTTGAGCATTGTAATAATCTGTGCCTGACATTTCAATTCATTTTAAAATTGTTATTTCTTCCCTCCACACCTGAAGATGGGATTGTTGTTTTTTTCTCTCTCTCACTTCACTCTCAAACACTCCTAATTCTCAATTATTGACATTCAAACACAGTTGTATTCCCGACCAAAACAAACTAACTTCAAAGAGCCTGTTGCTCCCTTTTCCTTAAACTGGACACAACTTGTTGATATTACTCACTATTCTCATTATTGATTAGATTAGGTTGCCTACAGTGTGGAAACAGGCCCTTCAGACTAACAAGTCTGTACCGACCCTCTGAAGAGTAGCCCGCCCAGACCCATTTCCCTCTGACTCATGCACTTAAATACTATGAAGAGTTTAGCATGACCAATTCACCTGAACTTCACATCTTTGGACTGTGGGAGGAAATCCACGCTGAAATGGGGGGAATATGCAAAGTCCACGCAGACAGTCAACCGAGGGTGGAATCAAACCTGGGTCCCTGGCACTGTGAGACAGCAGTGCTAACCACTGAGCCACTGCGTTCCAAAACAATTAATTTCTGCAATGCAAACTTTATTCCTTAAATACCGATTTTCCTTCATTATAACTTGGGGAAATTGCAAATTATTAAACTCAATCAAATTACACTCTAATAAATTCTTCCCAGTCTCTCAAAATAAAGCATGTTTGCTGCTTCTATCTCCTCTAAATGAGATGTTTCACAACTGCTGTTCTGTCGTTTCCTTGAGCCCGAGGGAGCTATTCCATTCCAATAAAGTATTCTTACAATATTCTGAAAACTGTAACCACGCATTTCTATTTGATGCCAAACATTAACATCACCTGAATCTTCTTCCCTGATGCTTGGGTATTTTGTGTTTCTGAATGCATTATTAATTCCTGTCGGCATTTCACATTTTAAAACGTTTCCAAATTCAAATAACAAACAACGTCTCATTAATTCACTTTTTTTTCAATGATTTTCATGGAAACAATTTGCATGTTCATCCTTTGTTCTTTAGCTTGACTGTCCCAGCTGAATTCTGGGAATCCAGGCTGCGTTCTGGGAATGGAGAACAAGGGGTGGGTCTTGTCTGAAACATCGGCCAGCCCACCGATGTGATGTTAGCTTCATATCAGATCAACGAACTTTATTTTTGTTTTAAAATGTGCCTTCCAATTTCTCTCCCGACAGCCATTATTTCAACTGCCTCTGTAGTCTGAGTTTCCTGACCTACTTTGGCCTAACTCTCCCCTACTGACGGATCTGACATCTTTTGTTCAGACTTATACCTCTCTCCTCCCAATTTCTCTCACCCACCCCTAACTCACCCCATCCATTCTCCACCGAATCTGTTTAGTTCAATCTTCACCTAGCCTGTCCTAAGACGTTGTTCAGGTTCTTTGGATCCTGTCCATATCTGTCTAGTGCCTAACCACTGGTGTGAACTAATACATATTTGCTTCAACGCAGTGATGGTTCTGGAGCTGTGGCATGAGATCTTACTGACTACAGCAGGTTCTGTTGACATATTGATAAGACTCAGGAAGCAGATGCATGATCATTTGTTTTCATACATACACAAGAAGAGCTAATTTATTTCACTGAAGTGTGGAACATTATCCACTGGATTGTAGACACCTGCAAGTTTTATTCAAAAGATTGCAATATTACATATTGCAAATCTCACGTTTCATTATCCACATATCTTATTTAATCTGTCCCCCTCCCCCCCAGCCCCAAGTTTACGCAGTCACTGTTTCTGCAGTCACTGTTTATATTTTGCCCAAGCATGCGCTGTCCTGCTTACAGTGGAGCTTCCAAACACCACGACTGTGGTTGTACGTCTGTGGTTCCCATTTGCCTTTGCCATTAATGACAACATGATTGAAAAGTTAACTATTAACTTGCTGCAACTCCTTTGAATGTGAGAGGAGAGAAGGAAAGGGGACATAATAAGACGTTTGTGCACAGACTGTGCTACTCACTAAATAGATTTACCATCCTGTTCGTATCATTCCTCCCAGTATCAGAGCAGGTGAGTTGCTGAAAACAATGCATCAGGGAGGCCATTACTGAACAGCAAGCTATGCTAATGGACGTATTGACCTTTATGGGATGTGGCCAATGTGTAATGCCGATTAGAATTAGTAATCACAGTGGCACTGAATTCATACACCTCAGGTTATTTCCTAGGGTCATATGGAGATGCTGTAGAGTCATAGAGTGGTACAACTCAGAAACAGACCATTCAGTTGAACCACTCCATACCAACCAGATATCCTAAATTAATCAAGTCACATTTGCCAGAATTTGGTCCATATCCCTCTAAACACTTCCTATAGATATACCCATCCAGATGCCTTTCAAATGTTGTAATTGCACCAGACTCCACCACTTCCTCTGGCAGCTCATAATGTCTGCAGTAACTCCAAATCTGTGGATCTTCACAACATCAGTGCTATCTGTAAGAACACCTCTCAGTACATCTCCTTTGGGACCAATTCAGTCGGTTAGGGTGCAGGCCCCAGGGCCTTCATTAGATGGCCACAGTTGCAGGGATTTGTTTCTTTTTATTCACCTGCAGGATGTAAGTGTTGCCAGCTGGGCCAGCGTATATCGCCAGTCCCGAGTTGCCCTTGAGAATGTGATGATGAGATGCCATCTTGAACCACTGTTGCAAGTAGATGCACCACGCTGTTAGGGAGGAAGGGAATTCCAGGATTTTGTCCCAGCTTAGTGATATTTTTCCAAATCAAAACGTAGAGTGTCTTTTAGGGGAATTGCAGATAGTGGCATTCTCAAGTATCTGCTGCCCTTGTCTTTCTGGATGGAAGTGGTCAAAGATTTGGATGGCGCAAAGTATCATTGAAAAATAGTGCACACTGCTCCTGTTACGTTTTGGTGAGAGAAAAAGTGCACGTTTCTGGATGTGGTGCCACTCAAGCGATTGCTTTACCCTGCATGCTGTCGAGTCTCTTATGCTTTTCGAGCTGCACCCTACCACGTAAGTGGGAAGTATTTCATCACACACCTTACTTGTGCCTTGTAGATGGTGGAAAGGCTTTGGGAGTCAGGAGAGGAGTAATTTGCAGTAGCATACCTGGCCAATGCCCTGCTTTTGTAGTCACTATCTTTATATGGCAAACACTGTGGAATTTCTTGTCAAAGGTGTTGATAGACGGTGATACCATTGAATGTAGACTTTCATTGGGAATGGATATTGCCTGGCGTTTGACTGGCATAAATTTTACTTGCCACTTACCATCCCAAGTCAATAAAGTGCGGCACTGGAAAAATCACAGCAGATCTGAGGAACAAGAAAATGGACGTATTTTGCTTGATTGACTGTGACCTTTCCAGCATCGGCAGACCTCATTATCTCCGACTTGTCAACACACTCCTGCTGAATTTGGAGTTGGACTGCTTCAGTTTATGAAGTGTTGCGAATGGTACTGAACATGGTCAATCACAGGCAAACATACCCTCTTTTAATTTTATAATGGATGAAAGGTAATTGATGAAGCAGCTGAATATGGTTCGGCCACGGGCACTTCCCTGCGGAACTCCGGCAGTGCTGTCCTCTAAACGAGATGACTGACCTCCAGCAAACACCGTCATATTTCCTAAGTTAAAGCTATTACTCCAACCTGCTGTGATTCTAAGAGCATTCAGTTGTGTTCAGATTCCTGATAAATGTGGCCTTCATGATAAGCTCTGTCACTGTGTCCATCCCTCTGGAATTCAGCTCCTTTGTCGATGTTTGAACTAAAGTTGCAATGAGATCAGGAGCTGAGTGGTCTTGGTGTCACTGAGCAGGTTATTGCTGAGCAGGTGCCAGAAATAGTGATGTCATCAATATTGCTATCACTATTGATGACACTGTCCATCACTTTACTGAAGAACAAGAAAAGACCTTTGGGGTGACTTACCAGCTTGGATCTGTCCTGCATTTTACATACAGCACAAATCTTGGAAATTTTCCACACAGTGGGATAGAGGCCAGTGTTGTAGTTGCACTAGAACAGCTTGACGAAGAGTGTGTCAAGTTATGGAACCCATGTCTTCAGTCCTGTTGTCAGAATGTTGTCAGGGCCTGTAGCCTTTGCCATTTATCACTGACTGCGTGAATGTATCCATCCACTGAAGCTTCTGCAGAGCTTACAACTGCCTCCTTCAGCAAGAAGGAATTCAACTCTCAAAGGACAACTATTCTCTTACTGCGACAGACCAAACCTTCATGGTTGTGCAAGCTCCCAGCATATCTACACATTGTAGCAATCCTTGGTGCTTGACATTTTTAGTCTGTTTCTTTGTCACCAAGGCTTGGGTCTGGACAACTGGAGATAACCATTTAACAGAAATGCGACTGAACTATTATCCAAAGCATGTCCATCATTGACAAGGAACAAGACAGGAGAATGTTTGTATGTTTCTCAATTGTCTAGATCAGTGCAGTTCCAACACCACTTGCAGCTCTACATCATCCAGTGACCAGAGCAATGCACTTACTCCATGAGCAATGAACTGTGTTAGTTTTGTGAACAGATGCACTGTTGTAAATCATGAATAATTCACCCACTTGGCACGTTGATATCTCAAGATCATTGTTAGTTTTTCTGAACAAAGAGGCCTTGGAGCGTAGCTTCCTAACTCCTTGAAAGTCGAATCGCAGATACAGAGTGAAGAAGGTGGTTGGTCTGCACTCCTTTATTGATCAGATTATTGACTATAGGAATTGGGAGGTCATGTTGCGACTGTACAGGACATTGGTTAGAATATCGCAGGCACTTCTGGAACGGTGTTGTGAAACTTGAAAGGGTTAAGAAAAGATTTGCAAGAATGTTGCCAGGGTTGGAGGATTTGAGCTATAAGGAGCGGCTGAACAGGCTGGGACTGTTTTCCCTGGTGCGTCGGAAGCTGAGGGGTGACCTTATAGAGGTTTACAAAATTATGAGGAGTATGGATGGCGTAAATAGACAACGTCTTTTCCCTGGGGTTAGGGAGTACAGAAGTAGAGGGACTAGGTATAGGGTGAGAGGAGCAAATTTTTCACACAGAGTGTGGTACGTGTATGGAACGAGCTGCCAGAGGAAGTGGTGAAGGCTGGTACAATTGCAACATTTAAAAGGCATTTGGATGAGTAAATAAATAGGGAGTGTTTGGAGGAATATTGGCTGGTTGCTGGCAGGTGGGACTGGATTGGATTGAGATATCTGGTCGGCCTGGACGGATTCTCCGAATGGTCTATTTCCATGCTGTACATCTCAATGACTCTATGCTTTCAGCTGAAGTAGTTGCAAGCTGCTGAGCTCTTTCGTCCATGGAGTTTGATAATCCTGTTTCTCCTAGATTTGCCTAAAAACTGGATGATGGTGACAACCTGAGATCCCTCTGTGTGGATGCTGGTGTTATTTCCAGAGGAGATAATGACCTCCAACCTCACTAGTAACTCCTGTGAGAGACCTCTTCACTATGCAGATGCTGCAGGCAGCTGCTACTATACCCTGTCAGGGCCCACTGTACCCTCCTTACTCTCCCTGAGGTTATGGAGGTGCAGTGCTGATGTGGAGGCTTTGATAATGGCTCGAGAGGGATTTTTTTTACCAATTTCTCTTCCATTCCTGGTCACATGTAAGGCCTTCAGTTTAACCTTGTCATGATCAGCTCATTGATCACTTTTTGTCAACACAGCCAGTTGCCCCATGCCTGCTCCTCTCCTCAGCAATCTCTGTCTGAACCTGCCTGCATTGCCTTGTTGACCTTCTCCTCCAGTAATGATGGAACAGGGACAGTTTCTGTGTACAGCCAGCCTGGAGGAGCATCAACCTATCAGACTGCAGCAGGAATCTAGCTGCTGTCATTTCAGCTCTTTGTTAATAACCAATAATCTCTGGCTGCTCCCTCGAGAGCTCTGTTTGAAAGTGTTGCTGACTGTCTTTAAAAATGGTCTCAGCATTCCCTGAATTGGGACATCCTGTGCCCAACCTGAATGAATGACTCTTCCCTGCCTGCTGGCCGTTAATTGTCTGGCTCTGACAATCTCACGTCTTTGACTCCACCTACCCGGCCCACGTGGTCACACTTCTTGAGTCCAGTCCCGTTCCCAGGATTTCGTAACTTCCAGGAACATCATGGCCCTTATCTTCACCACGAGCACCAACTCCATTCCTGCTCCACTGCCATTTCCATTTACACTTCCTAGCAACTCGGGCCCAGAACATGAGGTCCTGTTTTATACCATATCCTTAAGTAATAAAATCACACCTGACCCTCCACTTTGTTCTTTGATTCCCTCCAGTTTCCCTCCTCTTTCTTTACCATTAACCCCTTTCATTTGCTACTTTCGCCAGTTCAAATGAAAGCAGATGGCACTCTGACGTTAATTTTACAGGATCAGTGCGACTTTTGTTTTAAATCAAACGGTGTCGACTTCACACTGTACATTTTTTTTGTCATCAAGGACACGTGTATTTATCCACATTCCTCACTTTACTCTCTCTGATCCCCAGGCTGGGCAATAACGGTCTCACAGATTCCTGTGCTGAGGATCTTGCCTCTGCTCTCAGTACAAACCAGTCATTGACGTATTTGGATCTGATGAAAAACTCCTTCTCAGACCAATCTGTCCCCTTTCTACGTCATCTCATACAGAACTGCAAGGGCCTACGGTGGATTGGGTGAGTTGTTAATTGTTAAGACAATAAATAAAGTATGAATAGGATTCCTAAAAGTTTAGGAATAATATTTCTAGAAGTGTATTGTTGAAATAGAAACTCACATTTTCCCGTTATTGTTCTATTAATTGTTTCTTCCTTTGAACATTTTTCCTGCTTTGATTTTTGTATTTCAGGTTATGCCGCAATCGTTTCAGTCCCAATGGGGTCAGACACCTGAAGTCGCTGCAGGGACTGAGACCCAACCTGACTGTGGATATGTGAGCATTTTTAATTCTCACTGCTCTCTCCATCTGAGCAATTTTCTCTGATTTCCTCTCTGTCCAATTTATGCGGCCATGCTCCAGTGTGAAATCCCATTGGCTGTTGATGAGTCCCCAGATCGAACTAAGGGTCATCTCCCTTTTATGAGGTCAGAACCCCAGCCACAGGGTCACGTGACACAGGGCCCACCCCCACACTGTGGTTTTTGTTGGATATCCGGAACTCAATGCTCCCCAATAGGAACCACACAACCTGGAAGGAGGCACCGTGCACCTCACTGTGGGCTGCACATAAGGGCACTGACAATTACAATCTGGGCATGAGGGAAAGACTCGTGGAATATTGGTGCCCAGACACTCTGCTTAGGAATTGAACCTGCATGGGTTTGCGACAGGATCTCATCGACTCAGTGAGTGTGTGTTATTGTGAAAGCCTGTTAGTTGGTGGGGAGTGAGTGTAAGTGTGAGAGTGTGTTCGTGGGTGGGGAGTGTGTATGTGATTGTGTGAGAATGTTTTAGAGTGTGGGAAGTGCGTGTGAGTCTAAGAGTGTGTTAGTGGGTGGGGAGAGTGTGTGATTGGTACAGTATCTTAGTAGGTGGGGAGTGAGTGAGTAAGAGAGTGCGTTCGTGGTTGGGGAATGTGTGAATGCAAAAGTGTGTTTGTGGGTGGGAAGTGTCTGTCAGTATGACACTGTTCTCGTGGATGGGAAGTGAGTGCGTGTGAGTGTATTAGTGATTTGGGAGTGTGTGTGAGTTTGAGAGTGTGGTAGTGGGAGAGGAGTGTGTGTGCGTATTTTTGGGTGGGTTGTGTGTGTGTTTGGAAGTGTGTCAGTGGCTGGCGAGTTTGTATGAGCTTGAGAGTGCGTTAGTGGGTGTGGAGTCTTTGAGTGTGAGAGTGCATTAGTCGGTGGTGAATGAGCAAGTGAGTGTGTGAGAATGTGTTGTTGCGTAGGGAGTGTGTGTGAATGTGACAGTGGTTCGTGGGTGGTGAGTGTGTGTGTGAGTGTGTTAGTGGGTGTGGAGTGTTAAGCAGTGTGAAATGTGTTAGTTGGTGGGGAGTGTGTACGAGAGTGAGAGTATGTTACTGGGTGGGAGACAGTGTGACAGTGTGCTAGTGGGTGGCGAATGTGTGTGTGTGTGAGCGTGATAGTGCGTGGGGAGTGTGAGTGAGTGCGAGAGTGTATAACTTGGTTTGGTGTGTGTGAGAGTGTGTTGGTGGGTGGAGAGTGTGTGAGAGAGCGTGTTAATAACATGGGAGTGTATGTGAGTGCGAGGGTGTGTTAGTGGATGGGTGTGTTTGTGAGTGTGAGAATGTGTTAGTTATTGGGAGTGTGTGTTAGAGTGAGAACGTGTTTGTGGGTGGGGAGTGTCTGAGAGTGTGTTAGTGGGTGGGGGAGTGTTGTGTGAGTGTGTGAGAATGTGTTATTGCATAGGGAGTGTGCGTGAGGGTGATGTTTGTTCGTGGGTGGTGAATACGTGTGTGAGTGTGTTAGTGTGTGTGGAGTGTTTATCAGTGCGAAAGTGTGTTAGTTGGTGGGGAGACTGTGTGAGAGTGAGAGTGTCCGAGGATGCGAGAGGGTGTTAGTGGATGGGGAGTGTGTGTGCGTGATATTGGGTGGGGAGTGTGTGTATGGAACTGTGTTAATGTGTGGAGTATGTGTGCTAGTGTGTGAGTGTGTTAATGGGTGGGGAGTGAGTATGTGATTGTGTGAGAATGTTTTAGTGCGTGGGGGTGTGTGAGAGTGTGTGAGAGTGTTCGTGGGTGGGGAGTGTGTGTGTGTTAGTGGGTGTGGAGTGTGTATCAGTGTGAGATTGTGTTAGTGCGTGGGGAGTGTGTGTGAGCAAGAGTATGTTGAGGATGGGGAGAGTGTGTGATTGTTCGAGTCTGTTAGTAGGTGGGGAGTGAGTGAATAAGAGAGTGTGTTCGTGGGTGGGGAATGTATGTGAATGCAAAAGTGTGTTTGTGGTTGGGAAGTGTCTGTGAGTATGACACTGTTCTCTTGGATGGGAAGTGAGTGCGTGTGAGTGTATTAGTGATTGGGGAGTGTGTGTGAGTTTGTGAGTGCGGTAGTGGGAGAGGAGTGTGTGTGCGTATTTTTGGGTGGGTTGTGTGTGTGTGTTTGGAAGTGTGTCAGTGGCTGGCGAGTTTGCGTGAGTTTGAGAGTGCGTTAGTGGGTGTGGAGTCTTTGAGTGTGGGTGTGCATTAGTCGGTGGTGAATGAGTGTGTGAGTGTGTGAGAATGTGTTATTGCGTAGGGAGTGTGTGTGAATGTGACGGTTGTTCGTGGGTGGTGAGTGTGTGTGTGAGTGTGTTAGTGGGTGTGGAGTGTTAAGCAGTGTGAAAGTGTGTTAGTTGGTGGGGAGTGTGTATGAGAGGGAGAGTATGTTACTGGGTGGGAGACAGTGTGACAGTGTGCTAGTGGGTGGCGAATGTGTGTGAGTGTGTGAGCGTGATAGTGCGTGGGGAGTGTGTGTGAGTGCGAGAGTGTATAACTAGGTCTGGTGTGTGTGAGAGTGTGTTGGTGGGTGGAGAGTGTGTGAGAGAGCGTGTTAATAGCATGGGAGTGTGTGTGAGTGCGAGGGTGTGTTAGTGGATGGGTGTGTTTGTGAGTGTGAGAATGTGTTAGTTATTGGGAGTGTGTGTTAGAGAGAGAACGTGTTTGTGGGTGGGGAGTGTCTGAGAGTGTGTTAGTGGGTGGGTTGTGTGTGTGTGAGTGTGTGAGAATGTGTTATTGCATAGGTAGTGTGCGTGAGTGTGATGTTTGTTCGTGGGTGGTGAATACGTGTGCGAGTGTGTGTGTGTGTGGAGTGTGTGTGTGTGTGAAAGTTGTGTTAGTTGGTGGGGAGACTGTGTGAGAGTGATATTGTCTGAGAATGCGTAGAGTGTGTGTGTGGATGTGATGGTGTGTGTGTGTGATGGGTGGGGAGTGTGTGTATGGAAGTGTGTTAATGTGTGGTGTGTGTGTGCTAGTGTGTGTGTGTTAATGGGTGGGGAGTGAGTATGTGATTGTGTGAGAATGTTTCAGTGAGTGGGGAGTTTGTGAGAGTGTGTTCGTGTGTGGGGAGTGTGTGTGTATTAGTGGGTGTGGAGTGTGTGTCAGTGAGATTGTGTTAGTGCGTGGGTGAGTGTGTGTGATCAAGAGTATGTTGAGGATGGGGAGAGTGTGTGTGTGTGAGAGTGTGTTGGTGCGTGGGGAGAGTGTGTGATTGATAGAGTCTGTTAGTAGGTGGGGTGTGAGAGAGTGAGAGAGTGTGTTAGTGGCCGGGTAGTGTGTGTGAATGCGAGCGTGTGTTTGTGGGTGGGAAGTGTCTGTGAGTATGACACTGTTCTCGTGGATGGGAAGTGAGTGCGTGTGAATGTGTTAGTGAGTGGGGAGTGTGTGTGAGTTTGAGAGTGCAGTAGTGGCAGAGGAGTGTGTTTGCGTATTTTTGGGTGGGTTGTGCGTGTGTTTGGAAGTGTGTCAGTGGCTGGCGAGTTTGTGTGAGCTTGAGAGTGCGTTAGTGGGTGTGGAGTCTGTGTGAATGTGAGAGTGCATTAGTCGGTGGTGAATGTGTGTGTGAGTGTGTGAGAATGTGTTATTGCATAGGGAGTGTTCGTGAGTGTGACAGTTGTTCGTGGGTGGTGAGTGTGTTAGTGGGTGTAGAGTGTTAAGCAGTGTGAAAGTGTGTTAGTTGGTGGGGAGTGTGTGTGAGACTGAGGTTGTGTTAGTGGGTGGGGAGTATGTGAGGATGCGAGAATGTGTTAGTGGGTGTGGAGTGTGTGTGTGTGGTGTGAGAATATGTTAGTGGGTGGAGAGTGTGTGAGAATGTGAGAGTTTGTTAGTGGATGGATGTGTGTGTCAGTGTGAGAGTGTGTTAGTGGGTGGGGAGTGTGTGTGAGTGCGAGAGTGTATTAGTAGGTTTGGTGTGTGTGAGAGTGTGTTGGTGGGTGCAGAGTGTGTGAGAGAGCGTGTTAATAGCATGGGAGTGTGTGTGAGTGCGAGGGTGTGTTAGTGGATGGGTGTGTTTGTGAGTGTGAGAATGTGTTAGTTATAGGGAGTGTGTGTTAGAGTGAGAACGTGTTTGTGGGAGGGGAGTGTCTGAGAGTGTGTTAGTGGATGGGAATTGTGTGTGAGTGTGTGAGAATATGTTATTGCGTAGGGAGTGTGCGTGAGTGTGATGTTTGTTCGTGGGTGGTGAGTGTGTTTGTGAGTGTGTTAGTGTGTGTGGAGGGTTTATCAGTGTGAAAGTGTGTTAGTTGGTGGGGGGAGTGTGTGTGAGAGTGAGATTGTCTGAGGATGCGAGAGTGTGTTCGTGGATGGGGAGTGTGTGTGCGTGGTATTGCGTGGGGAGTGTGTGTATAGAAGTGTGTTTGTGTGTGGGGTATGTGCGCGAGTTTGTTAATGGGTGGGGAGTGTGTATGTGATTGTGTGAGAATGTTTTATTGTGTGGGGAGTGCGTATGAGTGTGAGAGAGTGTTCGTGGGTGTGGAGTGTGTGTCAGTGTGAGATTGTGTTAGTGTGTGGGGAGTGTGTGTGAGCAAGAGTATGTTAGAGGATGGGGAGAGTGTGTCAGAGAATGTGTTCGTGATTGAAGTGTGTGTGAGAATGTGAGAGTTTGTTCGTGGATGGGTGTGTGTGAGTGTGAGAGTGTGTTTGTGTGTGGGGTGTGTGTGTGTGAGTGTGTTATTGGGTGGGGTGTGTGTGTGAGTGCGAGATTGTGTTCATTGGTGGGGGAGTTGTGTGAGTGCGTGAGTGTATTAGTAGGTGTGATGTGTGTGAGAGTGCGATGGTGGGTGGAGATTGTGTGTGAGAGCGTTTTAATAGCATGGGAGTGTGTGTGAGCGTGAACGTGTGTAAGTGATGGGAGTGTTTGTGAGGGTGAGAATGTGTTAGTTATTGGGAGTGTGTGTTAGAGTGAGAGCGTGTATGTGGGTGGGGAGTGTCTGAGAGTGTGTTAGTGAGTGGGGAGTGTGTGTTTGAGAGTGTGTTAGTGAGTGGGGAATGTGTGTGTGAGAGTCTGAATGTGGGTGAATGATGTGTGAGAGCATGTTAGGGAGTGGAGCATATGTGGCTGAGAGTGTATTAGTTGATGGGGATTGTGTGGTGGACAGTGTGTTAGTGTTTG
>NC_083441.1:315000-387777 GCF_020745735.1 Hemiscyllium ocellatum
TGGTCCAGATCCTGTTGTAATCTGAGGTAACCCTCTTTGTTGTCCACTACACCTGCAATTTTGGTGTCATCTGCAAACTTACTAACTGTACCTCTTATGCTCGCGTCCAAATCATTTATGTAAATGATTAAAAAGTAGAGGACGCAGCACCGATCCTTGTGGCACTCCACTGGTCACCGGCCTCCAATCTGAAAAACCACCCTCTGTCTTCTACCTTTGAGCCAGTTCTGTATCTAAATGGCTAGTTCTCCCTGTATTCCATGAGATCTAACCTTGCTAATCAGTCTCCCATGGGGAACCTTGTCGAACGCCTTACTGAAGTCCATATAGATCACATCTGCTCTGCCCTCATCAATCCTCTTTGTTACTTCTTCAAAAAACTCAATCTAGTTTGTGAGACATGATGTCCCCCGCACAAAGCCATGGTGACTATCCCGAATCAGTCCTTGCCTTTCCAAATACATGTCCATCGTGTCCCTCAGGATTCCCTCCAACAACTTGCCCACCACTGAGGTGAGGCTCACTGGTCTATAATTCCCTGGCTTGTCTTTACCGCCCTTCTTAAACAGTGGCACCGCATTTGCCAACCTCCAGTCTTCCAGCACCTCACCTGTGACTATCGATAATACAAATATCTCAGCAAGAGGCCCAGCAATCACTTCTCTAGCGTCCCACAGAGTTCTCGGGTACACCTGATCAAGTCCTGGGGATTTATCCACCTTTAACAGTTTCAAGACATCCAGCGCTTCCTCCTCTGTAATCTGGACATTTTGCAAGATGTCACCATCTATTTCCCTACTGTCTATATTTTCCGTATCCTTTGCCACAGTAAATACTGATGCAAAATATTCATTTAGTATCTCCCTGTCTTCTGTGGCTCACACAAAGGCCACCTTGCTGATCTTTGAGGGGCCCTATTCTCTCCCTAGTTGCCCTTTTGTTCTTAGTATATTTGTAAAACCCCTTTGGATTTAACTGTACACCTACTGGTGTCTCTCAGTCCCCTCTCTCCCTCACAGGGAGATATCTGTACACTGACTGGTGTCTCTCACTCCCCTCTCTCCCTCACGGGGAGATATCTGTACACTGACTGGTGTCTCTCACTCCCCTCTCTCCCTCACAGGGAGATATCTGTACACTGACTGGTGTCTCTCACTCCCCTCTCTCCCTCACAGGGAGATATCTGTACACTGACCAGCATCTCCTGGTTCCCTCTCCACCTCACAGGGGTATGTCCACACATTGACTAGTTCCCTCAGTACACCCTCTCTCTGTCCCTGTCTCTCTCTGTCTCTCTCTCTCTGTCTCTCTCTCTCTCTCTGTCTCTCTCTCTTTTTCTCTCTCAGGGACATATCTGTACAGTGACTAGTGTTTCTCATTCCCCCCTTTCTCTCTCAGGAGATAACTGTACGCTGATTGGTGTCTCTCAGTCCCCTTCTCTTTCAGGGGGATATCTGGACACTGACTAGTGTCTCTCTGTTAACCCACTCTTTCTCTTTCTCTCTCTCTCTCAGGGACATATCTGTACAGTGACTAGTGTTTCTCATTCCCCCCTTTCTCTTTCAGGGTGATAACTTTACACTGACTGGTGTCTGTCAGTCCTCTCACTCCCTCTCAGGGAGGTATCTGTACACTGACTGGTGGATCTTAGTTCTCCCTCTCTCTCTCAGAGGGAGCCATCTGTACACTAACATTTGTCTTTCAGTCCCCTGTCTCCTCGCTGGGAAATATATGTACACTTACTGCTGTCTCTCAGCTCTCCCTCTCTCTCTGAGGGATATATCTGTGCACTCACTGTTGTCTGTCAGTTCTCCCTCTTTCTCAGCGATAAATCTGTACACTGACTAGTTTCTCTCAGTCCCTTCTCTGCCTCTCAGGGACATATCTCTACACTGACTGGTGTCTCTCAGTTCCCCTTTTCCCTCTCAGGGAGATCTGTGTAAATTGACTGGTGTCTCTCAGTACCCTCTTAACCCTCCCACAGCGATGTCTGTCTGTCTGTCTCTCTCCCTCGCCCCCCACCCCCTCTCTTAGGGGGATATCTCTACATTGACAAGTGTCTCTCAGTTCCCCCTTTCCCTCTCAGGGAGATCTCTGTAAATTGACTGCTGTCTCTCTGGCACTCACTCCCTCCCAGGGAGATGTCTGTGCACTGACTGGTGTATCTCAGTCCTCTGTCTCCTTACAGGGAGATATCTGTACACTGACTGGCATCTCTTCGGTCCCTCTCTCCCTCACAGGGATATGTCCATACACTGACTCGTTCGCTCAGTGCTCTGTCTCTCTCTCTCTCTCTCTCTGTCTCTCTCTCTCTGTCTCTCTGTCTCTCTCTCTCTCTCTCTCTCTGTCTCTCTCTCTCTCTGTCTGTCTCTCTCTGTCTGTCTGTCTGTCTCTCTCTCTCTCTCTCTCTGTCTCTCTCTGTCTCTCTTTCTTCTTCTCTCAGGGACATATCTGTACACTGATGGTGATTCTCAGTTCCCCCCCCCCCCCTCTCTTCCAGGGAGATATCTGTACACTGACTGGTGTATATTAGTTCTCCCTCTCTCTATGAGGGAGCCATCTGTTCACTAACATTTGTCTTTCAGTCCCCTCTCTCTCTCCCAGGGAGTTATCTGTACACTGACTGGCATCTCTCAGTCCCCTCTCTGCCTCACAAGGATAAGTACAAACACTGCCTGGTTTCCCTCAGTTCCCTCCTCTCTCTCTCTCTCTCTCTCTCTCTAAGGGACATATCTAGACAGTGACTACTGTTTCTCATTCCCCCCCTTTCTGTCTCAGGGAGATATCTGTACACTGACTGGTGTCTCTCACTCCCCTCTCTCTCTCTTTCTCAGGGAGATATCTGTACACTGACTGGTGTCTCTCACTCCCCTCTCTCTCTCTCTCAGGGAGATATCTGTACACTGACTGGTGTCTCTCACTCTCCTCTCTCTCTCTCTCTCAGGGAGATATCTGTACACTGACTGGTGTCTCTCACTCCCCTCTCTCTCTCTCTCAGGGAGATATCTGTACACTGACTGGTGTCTCTCACTCTCCTCTCTCTCTCTCTCTCAGGGAGATATCTGTACACTGACTGGTGTCTCTCACTCCCCTCTCTCCCTCACAGGGAGATATCTGTACACTGACTGGTGTCTCTCACTCCCCTCTCTCCCTCACAGGGAGATATCTGTACACTGACTGGTGTCTCTCAGTCCCCCCCCTCTCTCCCAGGGAGATATCTGTACACTGACTGGTGTCTCTCAGTCCCCTCTCACTCCCTCTCAGGATAATATCTGTACACTGACTGGTGTCTCTCACTCCCCTCTCTCCCTCACAGGGAGATATCTGTACACTGACTGATGTCTCTCAGTCCCCTCTCTCTCTCAGGGAGATATCTGTACACTGACTGGTGTCTCTCAGTCCACTCTCTGCTTCACAGGGATTAGTCCAAACACAGACTGGTTCCCTCCTCCCCTGCCCCCACCCCAACCCACTCTTTCTCTTTCTCTATCAGGGAGATCGTGGGCGGCACGGTGGCACAGTGGTTAGCACTGCTGCCTCACAGCGCCTGAAGACCCGGGTTCAATTCCCGACTCAGGCGACTGACTGTGTGGAGTTTGCACGTTCTCCCCGTGTCTGCGTGCCATGCTAAATTGCCCGTAGTGTTAGGTAAGGGGTAATGTAGGGGTATGGGTGGGTTTCGCTTCGGCGGGTCGGTGTGGACTTGTTGGGCCGAAGGGCCTGTTTCCACACTGTAAGTCTAATCTAATCTAATATCTGTGCATTGACTAGTATTTCTTAATTCCCCCCCCCCCACCTCTCAGGGAGATAACTGTACGCTGACAGGTATCTCTGAGTTCTCCCTGTTTCTCCCTCAGGGAGATATCTGGGCACTGAATGGTACATTTCACATCCCTTTCTCGGAGATATCTGGACGCAGGCCCTCTCGGTTTTTTGACTTTTGATTCTTATTCCACCGTTTGCCTTTGTGATATTTAAACCCCGGCCCCCCTGAATTTGACCAGTGTCTCTGGGTGAATCGTCTCCAGATAATCCCATTGGGTCACTGCCTCATTTTTGCCACTAAGTTACTGAGGGTGACCCGCTGCCCCCCTCTCCCCTCGGATTTGCCGAATTATCGGGAGGGCTAATGGAATGGTACCTTTTACCACAGGATGGCCCGAGTACAGGAGTCTGGCTTCAGTTGTGTCGGAGCTTGGTTAAGGCCACTCCTGGAGTGCGGTGGGGACATTTGAACCCTGACCTCAGGGGGAAAGGGAAGAGTGAGTGAGAGAGTGTGTGTGTGAGAGTGAGACAGTGACTTTGAGTTTGTGCAGCCATCTTCCCCTTTTTAACTCACTAGATTCAAAGATGCCATCCACGGGCATTAGAAACACACGTTTTATTGGCATTTCTGGAAGTCCCAGTCACATATAATATCCCTTCACAATGCACAACTTCAAGCTGTGCTTAATTTAGAATAAATTACTCTTGTAAAAATATAATGGACAATTCCTTCATGTAAATGAGCATAAGTTAAAAACCGATAGAAAATAGAGCTATTTAAATATTCAAAATATATTCCTGGTGTCTGCAGTGTCGGAAACGTTTCACCCTGTTTGCATTCCCAGCCCCAGATGGGGCTCGAACGGTTTTCAACAGGGATTTGCTATGTAAACACGTCACGCTCGGCAGCGCCATCGGGTGGTCAGAGGGTTGGAGTGCAGTGTGACGGGTTTCCCAGACAAAAGCTGATGCTGGAGATCAGAGTCAAGATTCGAGTGGCGCGGGGAAAGCACAGCAGGTCCGAGGAGCAGGTAAAATCGACGTTTCGGAAGAGTCAGCGTTGGCACCACGGCTTTTCGTGAATGATCTGAATCGGCCGTGCTCAATTGCCCATTGTGTTAGGTCAGGGGTAAATGCAGGGTCTGGGTGGGTTACTCTTCGGAGGGTCGGTGTGGACTTGTTGGGCCGAAGGGCCTGCTTCCATACTGTAGGGAATGTAATCTAATCATGACGGAGCTGAGGGCTCTTCCTGATAGAACATTACAGCGCAGTACAGGCTCTTCGGCCCTCGATGTTGCACCGACCTGTCATGTAGCCCATCTAACCTACACATTCCACGTACGTCCATATGCCTGTCCAATGACGACTTAAATGTGCTTAAAGTTGGCGAATCTATGACCGTTGCAGGCAAACCATTCCATACCCTTACTGCTCTGAGTGAAGAAACTACCTCTGACATCTGTCCTATATCTATCAGCCCTCAGTTTAAAGCTATGCCCCTCGTGCTCGCTGTCAACATACTTGGAAAAAGTCTGGATTAGAGGTGCTGGAAGAGCAGGCAGCATCCAAGGAGCAGTGAAATTGACGTTTCGGGCCAAACTGCTGTGCTCTTCAAGCACCTCTAATCCAGACTCTGGTTTCCAGCATCTACAGTCATTGTTTTTAACCTTTTTTTTACATACTTGGAAAAAGGCTCTCCCTGTCCTCCCTATCTAACCCTCTGATTATCTTGTATGTCTCTATGAAGTGTGATGAAGCCCTGATGAAGGGCTTATGCCCGAAACGTCGAATTTCCTGTTCCTTGGATGCTGCCTGACCTGCTGCGCTTTAACCAGCAACACATTTTCAGCTCTGATCTCTATTAAGTCACCTCTCAACCTTCTTCTCTCTAACAAGAACAGCCTCAAGTCCCTCAGCCTTTCCTCATAAGACCATCCCTCCTTACCAGGTAACACCCAGCTTTGAGAAAGGGTCAGTCAGACTCGAAACGTCAGCTCTTTTCTCTCCTTTACAGATGCTGCCGGACTTGCCGAGATTTTCCAGCATTTTCTCTGTTTTTTTGGGTTCAACATCCGAGTAAAACTCCTCTGCACCCTTTCCAAAGCTTCCACCTCCTCCTTATAATGCGGTAACCAGAACTGGACACGATACTCCCAACTCGATATTCCTGCTCCTCGGACGCTGCCTGACCTGCTGTGCTTTTCTGGCACCACTCTGAAATTGTGACAGGCCGCTTGGGAACGCTGCCGTGGGTGGGGGGTGGGTAGGGGAATGGGGAGCAGGAGAAGGGCTGGTGACACACGAGAGAAAGCAAGGCCTGAGCAGTGACACTGTTTCTGTACGAGGTCTATGGCAGAGAAGTGCCACGTTATGTTTGGTCAATTTGAACCGTTAAGGTCAGCCACTGTCGATCCCTAGGTCAACAGTCGCGACAGGAGTGCAAAGGTTGGCCGCCATCTTCCCCCTCAGGCTGGGAAGCTGTTGGAGAGGAGTGTCAGATCCCTCAGGGTCCGCTCGATCCAGCGGGCGTACTCCCGGCAGACGATGTATCCCCGGAGCTTCCTCTCGAAGTCGGAGGAGCCGTAGGCCTCGGAGTCCAGGGGCTCGCCCAGGGCGGGGAGGGGCTGAGCCAGGGCCTCCAGCAGGGAGCCCAGGTTGGCCACCAGGCCCTGGAGCTGGGTCCGGGTGAAGGCGAGCTGCTCGGTCAGCTGCCCGGGGCCCCGGCCCAGGCCCAGGGCCTGCAGGTCGTCCAGCACCAGCTGCAGGTACTCCAGCTGCAGGCTGTAGGCCCGGTAGTTTCCCGCCAGGCGCTCGCCGTCCGTCAGCCGGCGCCAGGCCAGGTACCCGATGGAGGACGAGGGCAGCCCGACGAGGGTCACTTCCGGGAGGCGGAAACCTGGCTCGGAGAACGGGAGGCCCATCGCTGTGAGCTGTGGAGTAGGGGAGAGAGAGAGAGAGTGAGACGGGGGGGAGCGGGGTTGTCATGGAAAACACCAACATTCAACACAGGCCCCAGGCAATGTTTAATACACACAGGGGAGAGAGAGCTTTACCCTCAACGATCAATCCCCACATCCCCACTCTATCTCTGTAGCCACCTTCCAGACCCTACACCCCCTCTCTATCTCTGTAACCTCCTCTAACCCCAACACCCCCTCCCTATCTCTGTAACACCCTCTGGCCCCTACATCCCCTCCCTATCTCTGTAACCCCCTCCAGCTCCAACACCCCCGCCCTATCTCTGTAACCCCCTCTAACCCCAACACCCCCTCCTATCTCTGTAACCTCCTCTAACCCCTACACTCCCTCCCTATCTCTGTAACCCCCTCCAACCCCTACACCCACTCCTATCTCTGTAACCCCCTCCAACCTCTGCACCCCCTCTCTATCTCTGTAACCTCCTCTAACCCCCACAGCCCCTCCCTATCTCTGTAACCCCCTCCAACTCCTACACCCACTCCTATCTCTGTAACCCCCTCCAACCTCTGCACCCCCTTCTATCTCTGTAACCCCCTCTAACCCCCACACCCCCTCCCTATCTCTGTAACCCCCTCCGGCCCCTACACCCCCTCCCTATCTTTGTAACCCCCTACACCCCCTCCCTATCTCTGTAACCCCTCCAGCCCCTACACCCCCTCCCTATCTCTGTAACCCTCTCCAACCCCTACACCCCCTCCCTATCTCTGTAACCCTCTCCAGCCCCTACACCCCCTCCCTATCTCTGTAACCCTCTCCAACCCCTACACCCCCTCCCTATCTCTGTAACCTCCCTCCAGCCCCCACACCCCCTCCCCATCTCTGTACACTGACTCGAAACAAGTTGCGGACAGTGAGAGAGCTCATCGCAGCGTACAGCAGGATATCATAGAGTCATAGAGATGTACAGCACGGAAACAGACCCTTCGTTCCAAGCTGTCCATGCCGACCAGATATCCTAACCCAATCTACTCCCACCCGCCAGCGCCCGGCCCATATCCCTCCAAACCCTTCCTATTCATATCGCCATCCAAATGCCTCTTAAGTGTTGCAATTGTTCCAGCCTCCACCACATCCTCTGGCAGCTCATTCCATACACGCACCACCCTCTGTGGTATCGATCGGTTGGAAAGGTGGGCGGAGATATGGCAAATGGAGTTCACTCTGGACAAGGGTGAGGTGGCCCACTTTGGGAGGTCAGTTCACAAGGGGAAGTTATCGTGTAAATGGCTGGACCTTTAAGAGCACTGGTCTTCGGAAGGATCTTGGGAGTACAAGCCCACAACTCCCTGAACATGGCAAACTCTCGGATGAGCTGGGCAAGAAGGCATACGGCTACTTGCCTACATCGGTCGGGGCATTGGTCACAGGGAAACAAAGAGGAAAGAGAGTTCCTGCCCAGGAACAGGCCCTTCGGCCCCACCGGTCCCAGATCTCCCCCAGTCGGAAGAAAAGCTCCCCTCCACGGCTCCCCTCGGCCGTCAATGTTTGATTAGTGACTGTGGAGCTGGTCAGCATCCTCCCGGACTCTGGGATGCCCATCTCCTGTCAGCATCCGAGGAACACAGTGGTCAGGTCAGGCCAGCAGAGCGAGACCGAAGGAGGGAGCGTGTCCAGTTTCTGGAGGGGGGTACAGAGATAGGGAGGGGGTGTGGGGGTTGGAGGGAGGTTACAGAGATAGGGCGTGTGTGTGGGGGTTGTAGGGAGGTTACAGAGATAGGGAGGGGGTGTGGGGGGTTACAGAGATAGGGAGGGGGTGTAGGGGCTGGAGGGAGGTTACAGAGATAGGGAGGGGATGTGGGGGTGGGAGGGAGGTTACAGAGATAGGGAGGGGGTGTGGGGGTTGGAGTGGGGTTACAGAGATAGGGAGGGGATGTAGGGAGTTACAGTGAAAGGGAGGGGGTGTGGGGGTTTGGAGGGGTTTACAGAGAGAGGGTGGGATTGGAGGGGTACAGAGATAGTGAGGGGTGTACGGGCTGTAGGGGGTTACAGAGATAGGGAGGGGGTGTAGGGGTTGGAGGGAGGTTACAGAGATAATGAGGGGGTGTAGGGGGGTTACAGAGATAGGGAGGGGGTGTGGGGGTTGGAGGGAGATTACAGAGATCAGGAGGGGGTGTAGGGGGTTACAGACATAGGGAGGGGGTGTAGGGAGTTACAGAGATAGGGAGGGGGTTTGGGGGTTGAAGGGAGGTTACAGAGATAGGGAGGGGGTGTGGGGGATTACAGAGATAGGGAGGGGGTGTGGGGGTTGGAGTGGGGTTACAGAGATAGGGAGGGGGTGTGGGGGTTGGAGGGAGGTTACAGAGATAGGGAGGGGGTGTGGGGGTGGGAGGGAGGTTACAGAGATAGGGAGGGGGTGTGGGGGTTGGAGGGAGGTTACAGAGATAGGGAGGGGGTGTGGGGGTGGGAGGGAGGTTACAGAGCTAGGGAGGGGGTGTCGGGGGTTACAGAGATAGGGAGGGGATGTGTGGGTTGGAGGGAGTTTACAGAGATAGGGAGGGGGTGTAGGGGGCTACAGAGATAGGGAGGGGGTGTGGGGGTTGGAGGGAGGTTACAGAGATAGGGAGGGGGTGTGGGGGTTGGAGGGAGGTTACAGAGGTAGGGAGGGGGTGTGGGGGTTGGAGTGGGGTTACAGAGATAGGGAGGGGATGTAGGGAGTTACAGTGAAAGGGAGGGGGTGTGGGGGTTTGGAGGGGTTTACAGAGAGAGGGTGGGATTGGAGGGGTACAGAGATAGTGAGGGGTGTACGGGCTGTAGGGGGTTACAGAGATAGGGAGGTGGTGTAGGGGCTGGAGGGAGGTTACAGAGATAGGGAGGGGGTGTAGGGGCTGGAGGGAGGTTACAGAGATGGCGAGGGGGTGTAGGGGCTGGAGGGAGGTTACAGAGATAGGGAGGTGGTGTAGGGGCTGGAGGGGGTTACAGAGATAGGGAGGGGGTGTAGGGGCTGCAGGGGGTTAGATCTTCTATCTAAAACTGCCGTCTAATTTACAAACCGATAGGAAAAAGAGCTACTTAAATATTCAAAATATATAAGGTAAAAACAAGGACAGCAGGTGCTGGAAACCAGAGTCAAGCTTAGAGCGGTGCTGGAAAAGCACAGCAGTTCAGGCAGCATCCGAGGAGCAGGAAAATTGACGTTTCCGGCAAAAGCCCTTCCTCAGGAATAGAGGCAGGGGGCTTGCAGGTTGGAGAGATAAATGAGAGGAGGGTGGGGGTCGGGAGAAAGTAGCATAGAGTCCAATAGGTGAGTGGGGGTGGGGATGGAGGTGATAGGCCTGCAGGAAGAACGTCTCATCTTCCACCTCGGAACACTTCAGCCCCACGGCATCAATGTGGACCTCAACAGTTTCCACATTTCCCCTCCCCCCCCAACCTTGCTCCAGTTCCAAACTTCCTGCTCAGCACTGTCCCCATGACCCTGTCCTACCTGCCTACCTTCCTTTCCACCTATCCACTCCACCCTCCCCTCTGACCTATCACCTCCATCCCCACCCCCACAGGAGAGAAAGAGAGAAAGGGAGAGAGCGAGAGAGAAAGAAAGAGTGAGACAAAAGCTTTTCACTATGCCACGGTACAAGTAACAATAAATTCAATTCAAGTTCGGATTCAAAAAGAGAGAGAGAGCAAGAGAATAAGCAACTTTTGCAGACCCAGGGACAGAAATACAGAGAGAGCAGCGACATAAACCGACAAGAGACTCGGGAACCTGAGGGGGCCAGATAGGATTCGGAAGAGTTTCTCGTAACTTTGTTCCTCAGACAGTGGGTTTGTTTCACTTTGGGGCTGAAAATGTGTTGCTGGAAAAGCGCAGCAGGTCAGGCAGCATCCAAGGAACAGGAGATTCGACGTTTCGGGCATAAGCCCTTCTCGAATCTCCTGCTCCTCGGATGCTGCCTGACCTGCTGCGCTTTTCCAGCAACACGTTTTCAGCTCTGATACTCCAGCATCTGCAGACCTCACTTTCTCCTTGATTCACCTTGGGACCGGCTTGTACCGTATCGATTCGACCGGTTCATTATTGCGGGCAAATTCATTCCTAACGTTCTGGTCAGAGTTGTCTGTCGCTTGTTCAAGCAAGGAAGAAAGACACCAGCATTTAGACACGGATGTGAACACGCTGACAAGACAGGGATACAGAGTATGTGCAGGCAGATGAGGTTAGTTCAGAACGGGCTCTCATGTTCAGCACAGACATAGTGGGCCGAAAGGTCAGATATTCAACGTTCTGCCATCAAGTCGTAGAGATGGACAGCACAGAAACAGACCCTTCGGTCTGACCCATCCGTGCTGGCCAGATATCTAATCTAGTCTCTTTTGCCAGCACTCAGCCCATATACCAATCCAAAGATGTGGGATGAGGGAGGCAACGGTCCCTGTGAAACGTGAATCAAGGTGGGGAGGGGGAAATCATTTTGATGGTGGGGACAGTCCGAGAAAAACAGGGCGGCACGGTGGCTAGCACTGCTGCCTCACAGCACCAGGGACCTGGGTTCGATTCCCACCTCAGGCGACTGACTGTGTGGAGTTTGCATGTTCTCCCCGTGTCTGCGTGGGTTTCCTCCGGGTGCTCCGGTTGCCTCCCACAGTCCAAGGATGTGCGGGTTAGGTGAATTGGCTGTAGTGTTAGGTGCGTTAGGCAGGGGTAAATATAGGGAATGGGTCTGGGTGGGTTACTGTTTGAGTAGGGGCGGGTGTGGACTTGTTAGGCCGAAGGGCCTGTTTCCACACTGGAGAGAATCTAATCTAAGCTATTCATAGAGCCACCCAGATGCCTTTTCAATGCTGTCCAGAAAGTGTTTTAAATTCCCTACAGTGTGGACACAGGCCCAACAAGTCCACACTGGCCCTCCGAAGAGCAACCCACCCTGACCCGTTCCCTTCCATTCACCCCTGACTAATGCACCTAACACTACGGGCAATTTAGCATGGCCAATTCACCCTAACCCGCACATCTTTGGGCTGTGGGAGGAAACCGGAGCACCCGGAGGAAACCCACGCAGACACGGGGAGAACGTGCAAACTCCACCCAGACATTCACCCGAGGCTGGAATCGAACCCGGGTCCCTGGCGCTGTGGGGCGGCTGTGCTAACCCCTGAGCCACCGTGCCGCCCCGTTTACCCAGGACTGTCCCCTGCCATCAAAATGATTTCCCCCTCCCCACCTCGATTCACGTTTCACAGGGACCGTTGCCTCCGCGACTCCCTCTTTCGGGTCCACAGCCCCTTCCCGACTCCTGCGTCCACCAGCGGACCCTTCCCCTGCCGCCTCAGGAGGTGCACAATCTCCCCCCTCCTCACCTCCGTCCAAGGCCGGAAAGAATCATCCCGAGTCCAGCAGAGATTCAGGGATACTTCCTCTAATCTGAAGGGTTACATTTGTCGCTGCCGATCTGGTCTGCTCCACATCGGACAAACCGAGCGCAAACTTAGCTGGCTCGGTGGTTAGCACTGCTGCCTCGCAACGCACGCGGCCTGGGTTCGATTCCAGCCTCTGGCGACTCTCTGTGTGGAGTTTGCACGTTCTCCCCGTGTCTGCGTGGGTTTCCTCCGGGTGCTCCTGTTTCCTCCCACAGTCCAAAGATGTGCAGGTCAGGGTGAATTGGCCACGCTAAATTGCCCGTAGTGTTAAGGTGCATTAGTCTGGGGTAAATGCCCAGTAATAGGGTAGGGGAATGGGTTTGGGTTGGGTTACCCACCGAATGGGCAGTGTGGACTTGTTGGGCCGAAGGGCTTGTTTCCACGCTGTAGGGGATTCTATTATAAAAAGAAAACCTGGGGACGGATTCGGGGAACGTTTACGGTCTATCCGTTCCAATCGACCTCACCTTCTGAGCGGCAACCATTTCAACTGACCCCCTCCACCTCCTCCTCCTCCTCCTCCCCTAACAGCAAGTCTGTCCTGGGCCTCCCCCCGCGTCAAGGCCCCACCTCATCTGTCCACCTCGACAGCTCACAAGCATTCGGCATAACGTTCACCAGCTCCCAAATCTCCTCATCCTAGGCTCAACCGCCCCTCCCTCTCCCCCCACCCACCACCTTAATCTGAACCCGACCTCAGAGAGATGAACCTCATGGAAACAAACCCTTCGGTCCGGCTCGTCCATGCCGACCAGCTATCCCAACCTCAATCTCGTCCCAACTGTGGCGCAGTGGTCAGCACTGCTGCCTCACAGCACCAGGGACCCGGGTTCGATTCCAGCCTTGGGCGACTGTCTGTGTGGAGTTTGCCCATTCTCCCCGTGTGGGTGTGCTCGGGTTTTCTCCTGATATCCAAAGATGGGCAGGAGTGGTGAATTGGCCACGGCAAATTGCCCATGGGTGTTAGGTGCATCAGTCAGAGGGAAACGGGTGGGTTACTCTGCGGGGGGGGGTCGGTGTGGACTGGTTGGGCCGAAGGGCCTGTTTCCACACTGTCGGGAATCTAACCTAATCTAATCACCCTGTAAACCCTTCCTACTCATGTCCCTGTCCAGATGCCTTTTAAATCCTGCAACTGTACCAGCCTCCACCACATCCTCTGGCAGCTCATTCCACACACGTACCACCCTCTGCGTGAAAAAGTTGCCCCGTAGGTCTCTTTTCTATCTTTCCCCTCTTCACCCTAAACCTATGCCCTCCCTAGTAGTGGACTCCCCCAACCCCAGGGAAGGGACCCTGTCTATCTACCCTGTCCATGCTCCCTTCTGTTATGTGTCCATCTTCCTTCCCGCCTCCCTGCTCCCCCTCTTTCCATGACCAATCCCGGCCTCCTCCTCCCTGTATCCGCCAAGTGCCACCCCACGCTCCATTCCCCCACGTTCCCCCTTCCTGGATATACTTTGCAAATTTCCCCCTCTTCCCCCCCCACCCCCGCCTGAAAGGTTCCGACCTGAAATTAGATTAAGATTAGATTACTTACAGTGTGGAAACGGGCCCTTCGGCCCAACAAGCCCACACCGACCCGCCGAAGCGCAACCCACCCATACCCCTTACCTAACACTACGGGCAAAAATGTTGACTCCCGCTTCCCACAATGCACCAGTTCTGCTCTTTCTCTGCCCTGCCATCTCTGCCCCACTCCCCACCCCCAACCGGCATCACCCTCACCCTCGTCCCCGACGCCAACCCCAAAGGGCACTGCCCTCTGATGGTGATACTCACGTAGGAGCTCAGCAGGGAGGAGGCTTTCTCCTGCAGGAGCAGCACCAGGTCCCGGGTCTGCCCGATTAAAGTGGGCACAGGAATGGGCGCCCCCTGGGGGTGACCCAGCAACTGGATCAGGAGAAGGCTCAGGATCCCTGGAAGAAAAGGGGCGGGGGGGGGGGGGGGGGGGGGGGGGAGGGGAGGATTGGGTGGAGAGGGAGAAGGAGAAGATGAAAACTGGATTATACTCTGTGGCTCAGGGGCCGATCCCCTCCCTCCCTATCTCTGTCACCTATTCAAGCCCCCCCACCCCCTCCCTGTCTCTGTAACACCCCCCATCAGCCCCACCTCCTCCCTATCTCAGTAACCCCCCATCCCCTCCATACCCTCCATCCCCTCCCTATCTCTGTAAACCCCCACCCCCTCCATCCCCATCCCCTCCATCCCCTCCCTATCTCTGTAACTCCCCTCCATCCCCCCATCCCCTCCATCACCTCCCTATCTCTATAACACCCCCATCCCCTCCCTATCTCTGTAACCCCCCCATCCCCTCCATCCCCTCACTATCTCTGTAACACCCCCATCCCCTCCCTATCTCTGTAACCCCCCTATCCCCTCCATCCCCTCACTATCTCTGTAACCCTCTCCGGCCTCTACACCCCCTCCCTATCTTTATCACCTATTCAAGCCCCTACATGCCCTCCCTATCTCTTTAACCCCCTCCAGCTCCTACTCCTCCTCCCTATCTCTGTAATCCCCCACACCCTCTCCCTATCTCTGTAACACCCTCCGGCCCCTACACCCCCTCCCTATCTCTGTAACCCCATCCGACCCCTACACCCCCTCCCTATCTCTGTAACGCCCTCCAGCCCCCACACCCCCTTCCTATCTCTGTAACCCTCTCCGGCCTCTCCACCCCCTCCCTATCTCTGTAACCCCCTCCGGCCTCTCCATCCCCTCCCTATCTCTGTAACCCCCCCATCCCCTCCATCTCCTCCATCCCCTCCCTATCTCTGTAACCCCCCAATCCCCTCCATCTCCTCCATCCCCTCACTATCTCTGTAACCCCCCCCATCCCCTCCATCCCCTCCCTATCTCTGTCACACCCTCCAGCCCCTAAAGCCCTCACTTTCTCTGTAACCTCCTCACACCCCTCTATCTCTAACCATGAGCTGTCAGAGTAGAGGTCAGGGCCATTCAGCCGATCAGAGCTGCGCTGCCGTACGATTACGGTGATAGGTTTTCCGACCCCATTATTCCGCTTTCGCCCCGTGACCTTTGATCCCCCCCCGGTGATCAAGAACTCATCAACCTGTGTTTCCAATATACTCAGTGACCTGGCCTGCACATAGATTCGCCACACTCTGGCTAAAGACGTTGCTCCTCGTCTCCGTTGTTTTTTAGATGACATTCCCGACAGTTCGGAAACAGACCCTTTGGCCCAACAAGTGCACGTTGGCCCTCCGAAGACTTATCCCCCCAGACCCATTCCCCCTACCCCATATTTACCCCTGACCAAACATTAGGGGCAATTTAGCATGGCCAATTGACCCTGACCTACACACCTTTGGACTGTGGGAGGAAACCGGAGCACCCGCAGGAAACCGGAGCACCCGGAGGAAACCCACGCAGACACGGAGAGAATGTGCAAACTCCACATAGACAGTGGCCCGAGGCTGGAATTGAACCCGGGTCCCTGGTGCTGGAAGTGAGTAGTGCTAACCACTGTGCCACCGTGCCCCCCCTTTAATCTGAGGCTGTGCCCTTGGATCCTCATCTCTGTTGCCATTGGCAACATCTACCCTACGGCTGCTCTGCCCAGGCCGATTCAGTCTTCCGAACGTTTCGATCCGATCCCCCTCACCACCCATTCGTGCTACTCAACTCCATCGAATATTGTCCCAGAGTCCTCAAACATTCCTCATGTGGTCAGCCTTCCATTTCTGGGATCGTGTTCACGAACCTCCATTTCAGGGCCCATACAACTTTCCTGAGCTATGGCGCCCAGACTTGCTCCCAATACTCCCCGGCTGGTCTAACCAGAGTCCGGTCAAGCCTCAGACGTGCATCCCCACTTTTATATGTGAGACCTCTCGGGACTAGAGAGGGTTACAGAGGTCGGGAATGGGTGAGGGGCAGGAGGAAGCGACAGAGAAAGGGGTGTAGGGGCTGGAGGGGGTTACAGAGATAGGGAGGGGGTGTAGGGGCTGGATGGGGTTACAGAGATAGGGAGGGGGTGTAGGGGCTGGAGGGGGTTACAGAGATAGGGAGGGGGTGTAGGGGCTGGAGGGGGTTACAGAGATAGGGAGGGGGTGTAGGGGCTGGATGGGGTTACAGAGATAGGGAGGGGGTGTAGGGGCTTGAGGGGATTCCAGAGATAGGGAGGGAATGTAGAGGGTTCCAGAGATAGGGAGGGGGTTTAGGGGCTGGAGGGGGTTACAGTTATAGGGAGGGGGCGTAGGGGTTGGGGGTGTTGCAGAGATATGGAGGGGGTGTCGGGGCTGGAGGAGTTTACAGAGATAGGGAGTGCCGTGGGGACTGGTGAAGGTACACTGAATTTGCTTTCCTAACTCCCGACTCAGCCTGCACATTGACCTTAAGAGGAACCAGGAACCAGGCGCCCCAGGTCCCCCATTGAGCCTTCTGAACTCTCTCCCCATTTTGAAAATCGTCCGCGTTTGAAATCTTCCTCCCAAAGCCTTCTCATGCTGTACTCCATCGGCCACTGCCTTGCCCTGTCCCCTCACCTGTCTCGATCTTTGTGAAGCCTCCCTGTCTCCTCAGTGCGACCGGCCCCTCCACCTAACATCAGCAAACCTCGCCAGAATCCTCGCTGTTCCTTCATCCAGCTCATTCATGTCGAAAGGGAAAAGCTGTGGTCCCAACACTGACTCTTCCTGATGAAGGGCGGGACGTCGATTTTCCTGCTCCTCGGATGCTGCCTGACCTGCTGTGCTTTTCCAGCGCCACTCTGATCTTGACTCTTGTGTTGTACCCCGAGTCCCCATCTTCCTTCCTGAGGTGACCTTCTGCCCATCAGCCAAGCGTCTATCCACACTAGTACCTTGCCTCTCACACCCTGGGCCCTTACCTGACTCAGCAGCCTCCCGTGCGGCACCTTAAAACAAAGGCCTTCCTGAAGTCCAATGTCCAGCCTGCCCATTACGTGGGTGGCATGGTGGCTCGGGGTGGCACAGTAGTTAGCACCGCTGCCTCACCGCACCAGGATCCCCGGTTCGATTCCCGCCCTCGGGCAACTGCCTGGGTGGAGTTTGCACATTCTCCCCGTCTCTGCGGGGGTTTCCTCTGAGTGCTCCGTTTTCCTCCCACAGTCCGAAGACATGCAGGTCAGGGTGAGTTGGCCATGGCAAGTTGCCCGTAGTGTTAGCCAGAGGGAAATGGGTCTGGGTGGGTTACACTTCGGGAGGGTCGGTGTGGACTGGTTGGGCCGAAGGGCCTGTTTCCACACTGTAGGGAATCTAATCTAATCGTTACCTCTGGAAAGAATTCCAACAGGTTTGCCGGGCCTGCCCTCCCGTTGACGAGAGCATGTCGACTTAGCCCCGTTCTCCCATGCAACGTCCAAGCATTCAGAAATGCCATCCTTCATAAGGGATTCCGAAGTCTGACCAATGGCCTCACACCGGCCTATAATTTGCCTCTCTCCCTCTTTAAGGAGAAAGTGAGGACTGTAATGCTGGAGATCAGAGCTGAAAATGTATTGCTGGAAAAGCGCAGCAGGTCAGGCAGCATCCAAGGAGCAGGAGAGTCGACGTTTCGGGCATGAGCCCTTCTTCAAGAATTAGAGCTTCTGGGCAGAGGAGATGACCAGGGGGGTACAGTGAGAGAGGGGACTCACTGAAATCCTTGTAGAGGGAGGAAGAGAGCTTCTTCAAGGAAGGCATCCTTGCAAGAGGATCCGCAGTAGGTTAAAATCTTCGAGGAGGAAGTGAGGTCTGCAGATGCTGGAGATCAGAGCTGAAAACGTGTTGCTGGAAAAGCGCAGCAGGTCAGGCAGCGTCCAAGGAGCAGGGCTCATGCCTGAAGAAGGGCTCATGCCCGAAACGTCGACTCTCCTGCTCCTTGGATGCTGCCTGACCTGCTGCGCTTTTCCAGCAACACCTTTTCAGCTCGCTCCCTCTTTACACAGGGAACATTACGTCAGCGATCTCCCAGTTCTCTGGGACCCTCCCTGACTCCAGAAGTGTCTGAAAGATCACGACTCAAGCCTCCCACTGCCTCTTCAGCCGGCTCCTTCAGAACTCTGCGGCCCAGTCTGTCTGGTCCAGGTGATTTATCCACTTTCAGACCTTTCGGTTTCTCTAGCACCTTTTCCTTGGTGACGGCCACCCTACTCGTCTCCGACTCTCTTGAAGTTTTGGGATGTTACTCCTGTTTCCCACCATGAAGACTGACACAAAGTACTTCTTCGGTTCCTCAGCCACTTCCTTGTTTCCCATTACTCCATCTCCCGTATTTTTTTCCAGCAGCTCAATATCTACTTTTGCCTCGCTTTTGACCCTTTATATACCTAAAAAGACCACTTGCAATCTTTCCCAATATTACCGGCCGGCTTATCCTCATATTTCATCTTAGACAATAGACAATAGGTGCAGGAGTAGGCCATCTGCCCTTCAAGCCAGCACCACCATTCAATATGATCATGGCTGATCATCCTGACTCAGTATCCTGTTCCTGCCTTATCTCCATAACCCTTGATCCCACTATCCTTGAGAGCTCTATCCAACTCTTTCTTAAATGAATCCAGAGACTGGGCCTCCACTGCCCTCTGGGCCAGACCATTCCACACAGCCCCCACTCTCTGGGTGAAGAAGTCTCTCCTCATCTCTGTCCTAAATGGTCTACCCCGTATGTTTAAGCTGTGTCCTCTGGTTCGGCACTCGCCCATCAGTGGAAACATGTTTCCTGCTGCCAGAGAGTCCAATCCTTTCATAATCTTCTCCCCCCTTCATTTCCTTCTTCGTTGTCCTCTGTTGGTCCTGGTCAGCTTCCCAATCCTCTGGCTTCCCATTCCCATTTGTCGCATTATGCATTTTCTCTTCTGCTTCCCTGCTGTCCCTGTCTCCCCTGGTCAGCCACGGTCCCCTCATCCTCCCTTCAGCACGCTCCTTTTCCCTCAGGATGAATGTTTGCCGTGTCTCCCGAATTATTCCCAGAAACTCCTGCTTTGCTGTCCCACTGTTCTTTCCTGTTGGGCTCCTCTCCCGGTCAATCCTGGTCAGCACTTCCCACCTCTGGGTATAATACAGATGGATCTGATTCCACTATTTCCCTCTCCAACTGCAAAATAAGTTTTGTCATGTTTGGATGCTGACAGGTTCCTTCACGTTAAGTTCCCTTATCGAGTCTGCATCTAACATCCTACTGTCCCCTGCATCCCACATCTTCATTCCAATTTCCTGCATTCCCTGCCTCACACTCTATCTCGGCAACTTCCAACTGGCCCTACACTCCTCCGTACCCTCCTCCAGACCCGACACGTCTCTGTATCTCTGTACCCTCCTCCAGACCCTCAACATTCCTGTATCTCTGTACCCTCCTCCAGCCCCTACACGTCTCTGTATCTCTGTACCCTCCTCCAGCCCCTACACGTCTCTGTATCTCTGTACCCTCCTCCAGCCCCTACACGTCTCTGTATCTCTGTACCCTCCTCCAGCCCCTACACGTCTCTGTATCTCTGTACCCTCCTCCAGCCCCTACACGTCTCTGTATCTCTGTACCCTCCTCCAGCCCCTACACGTCTCTGTATCTCTGTACCCTCCTCCAGCCCCTACACGTCTCTGTATCTCTGTACCCTCCTCCAGCCCCTACACGTCTCTGTATTTCTGTACCCTCCTCCAGCCCCTACACGTCTCTGTATCTCTGTACCCTCCTCCAGCCCCTACACGTCTCTGTATTTCTGTACCCTCCTCCAGCCCCTACACTTCTCTGTATCTCTGTACCCTCCTCCAGCCCCTACACATCTCTCTATCTCTGTACCCTCCTCCAGCCCCTACACATCTCTCTATCTCTGTACCCTCCTCCAGCCCCTACACGTCTCTGCATCTCTGTACCCTCCTCCAGCCCCTACACGTCTCTGTATATCTGTACCCTCCTCCAGCCCCTACACATCTCTGTATCTCTGTACCCTCCTCCAGCCCCTACACGTCTCTGTATCTCTGTACCCTCCTCCAGCCCCTACACATCTCTGTATCTCTGTACCCTCCTCCAGCCCCTACGCATCTCTCTATCTCTGTACCCTCCTCCAGCCCCTACACATCTCTCTATCTCTGTACCCTCCACCAGCCCCGACACGTCTCTGTATCTCTGTACCCTCCTCCAGCCCCTACACGTCTCTGTATTTCTGTACCCTCCTCCAGCCCCTACACGTCTCTGTATCTCTGTACCCTCCTCCAGCCCCTACACATCTCTCTATCTCTGTACCCTCCTCCAGCCCCTACACATCTCTCTATCTCTGTACCCTCCACCAGCCCCGACACGTCTCTGTATCTCTGTACCCTCCTCCAGACCCTCAACATCCCTGTATCTCTGTACCCTCCTCCAGCCCCTACACATCTCTGTATCTCTGTACCCTCCTCCAGACCCTCAACACCTCTGTATTTCTGTACCCTCCTCCAGCCCCTACACGTCTCTGTATCTCTGTACCCTCCTCCAGCCCCTACACATCTCTGTATCTCTGTACCCTCCTCCAGACCCTACACATCTCTGTGTCTCTGTACCCTCCTCCATCCCCTACACGTCTCTGTATCTCTGTACCCTCCTCCAGCCCCTACACATCTCTGTGTCTCTGTACCCTCCTCCATCCCCTACACATCTCTGTGTCTCTGTACCCTCCTCCATCCCCTACACATCTCTGTGTCTCTGTACCCTCTTCCAGCCCCTACACGTCTCTGGATCTCTGTACCCTCCTCCAGCCCCTACACATCTCTGTGTCTCTGTACCCTCTTCCAGCCCCTACACATCTCTGTATCTCTGTACCCTCTTCCAGACCCGACACATCTCTGTATATCTGTACCCTCCTCCAGCCCCGACACGTCTCTGTATCTCTGTACCCTCCTCAATCCCTTACATGTCTCTGTATCTCTGTACCCTCCTCCAGCCCCGACACACCTCGGTATCTCTGTACCCTCCTCCAGCCCCGACACACCTCGGTATCTCTGTACACTCCTCCATCCCCTACACATCTCTGCATCCTCCTCCAGCCCATTCACATCTCTGTATCTCTGTACCTTCCTCCAGCCCCTACACATCTCTGTATCTCTGTACCCTCCTCCAGCCCCTACACGTCTCTGTATCTCTGTACCTTCCTCCAGCCCCTACACGTCTCTGTATCTCTGTACTCTCCTCCAGCCCCTACATGCTGCCTGACCACAGAGCCCCCCCCCCCCCCCCCCCAGCCTCCACAAAACTCTACCATAAGAGCTTCAATATTGAGGGAGTCATGCACTGTTGGAGGGTCAGTGCTGAGGGAGTGGGCACTGTCAGAGGGTCAGTGCTGAGGGAGTGGGCACTGTCGGAGGGTCAGTGCTGAGGGAGTGGGCACTGTCTGAGGATCAGCGCTGAGGGAGTGGGCACTGTCGGAGGGTCAGCGCTGAGGGAGTGGGCACTGTCTGAGGATCAGTGCTGAGGGAGTGGGCACTGTCGGAGGGTCAGTGCTGAGGGAGAGGGGTCTGGGGGTCAGCCATGAGGGAGTGGGCACTGTCGGAGTGTTTCTCTCTCCCCTATCTCTTGCCGTCTCTTTTTCTCCTCTATTTTCAATCTGTTTTCCCTTTATTCCCTGATCATTGCCATTCCCCTTTGCTTGGCTTTAATTTTTGTCTCTCTCTTTTCCTCATCAATTTTCGGCAACCTTTTTCTGTTTCACGTCTTTATTTGGTCCTGTCTCACACCTTCCATTTCTCATTTCCCTTTCCTTCTGTCTGTTTTATCCTTCGTCCCGTTATTGCTTCAGTTCTTCCTCATGCCCGTCCTTTTATCCGACCTTCCTGACGTTCTTCCCACCTTCGTGTCAATCCCATCCGACTCCACTCCCTGCCCTGCACTCCACCCATTCACTCCTTCTCCCCATCCCTGTTTTCCTGCCTGGCCTCTTTCAGTTTTCCACCATCCCTCTTCCTCTCCCTCCGTCTTCTCTCTTCCTCCTTCTCTCTCCCTCTCTCTTTCTCTTTTTTCCCCATACTCTCTCTCCCTCTGTTGTTTTCCCTATCTGCCTTTCCTTCTCTCTTATCACCTTCCTTTAACTCTCTCTCTCTCACACACAGACACTGCGTCTCCCACACCATCTCTTTTACCCCATCTCTCACTCTCTCCTTCACTCACTCTCCCTTTCACTCCATCCCTCTGTTCCTCTTCCACTGCCTCTTCTTCCTTCTCTCTCTCTCTCTCTCTCCCCCCTTGTCTCCCACTCTCACACTCCCTATCTTCTCCTCCATCTCTCCTCCAGCTCTCCTGCTCCATCTCTCACTCTCTCCTTTACTCACTCTCCCTTTCACTCCATCCCTCTGTTCCTCTTCCACTGCCTCTTCTTCCTTCTCTCTCTCTCTCTCTCTCTCTCTCCCCCCTTGTCTCCCACTCTCACACTCCCTATCATCTCCTCCATCTCTCCTCCAGCTCTCCTGCTCCATCTTTCACTCTCTCCTTCACTCACTCTCCCTTTCACTCCATCCCTCTGTTCCTCTTCCACTGCCTCTTCTTCCTTCTCTCTCTCTCTCTCTCTCTCTCTCCCCCCTTGTCTCCCACTCTCACACTCCCTATCTTCTCCTCCATCTCTCCTCCAGCTCTCCTGCTCCATCTCTCACTCTCTCCTTCACTCAGTCTCCCTTTCACTGTTCCTCTTCCTGTGCTTCTTCCTCCTTCTCTCTCTCTCTCTTCCCTTCTCTCTCGCACGCCCTCTCCTCCTCTCCATCATTGTCTCTCTCTCTTGCCCATCTCGTGCTCCCTCTGTCTGGAGCTGACCTGCAGCAAGAGATGGTCATCTGCTGAAGTGCACAGTGCAAGGAGAGAGAGAATGGGAGAATGGAAGAGGGGATGTAGAGTGGGAAGGCGTGAGTGAGGAACTGAGAGAGGGAAGGATGGGGAGAGCAGGAAGAGAGAGACACAGGGAAACTAGAGAGAAAGAGTGGGATGGAGAGAGAAGGAAGAAGAAATAAAGAGAGAGGGAGAGATGGATGGGGACGAAGGAGGGAGAGAGAGAGAAGGAAAGAGAGATGGAGCAAGAAACGAAGGGGGTGGAAAAGGCAGAGAGGAAGCGAAACGCAAGAAGAGGAAAGAAGAGAAAGTGAGAGAGGAGAGAGAGAGATAGAAGGAGAGTGAGAAAAAGCTAGAGGAAGAGAGAGAGAAGGGAGGTAGGGGGAGAGAGGAAAGAAGGAGGAGGGAGACTGAGATAGATTGAGGGAGAGAGAGAGAGAGAGAGAGAGCAAGTGAAACGCAGGGGAAGAAAGAAAGAGGGGAGAGGAGGGAGGGAGAGAAGCAATTAAAGAAAGAGAGAGGAAGAGTGAAATAGTGAGAGCGAGGGAGATGAAGAAAGAAACAGAAAGAGAAGGAGGGAGAGCGACAGGAAAGAGGAGGTGAGAGGAAGAGAGCGAGAGGAAATTGAGTGATGGCGAGAGCAAGGGAGGGAGAAAGGAAGGGAGGGAGCGCTGTGGATGGGCCGAGACACAGGGAAGATGGAGAGAAAGAATGCGATGGAGAGAGCAGGAGGAAGAAATAAAGAGAGAGAGAGAGAGAGATGGATGGGGATGAAGGACGGGGGGGGGAGGGGGGAGAGAGAAGGAAAGGTGGAGGGAGGAAATGAGAGAGGGAGAAGAAAGGAAGAGAGAGAGAAAGAGTGTAATGGAAAGGGGGGGGGACGAAATAGAGAGAGGTAAATGGAAATAGAGGGATGGAAGGGGGGAGAGGAAGAGAGGGGAATTAGAGAGCAGGGGAATGTTGAGAGAATGCTTGTCTTACCTCGCAGATCCTGCATTGTGAGCTGACTTTGGTGCCTGCACCTATGTTGAAAGTTTGAATGCTTCTGAGTGTGGGTTTGGGTGACATCGAAACCCTCTATAAATACCTCCCTGAAACGGAAAAGCTGGTTGATCACAAACTCCCCAGTCCACCCCCACTGGGGTGATTGTGTCTGACAACACAGTCTGTGTGGATATTTAAAGAGATTGTCTCTTAACCTCTGTCTGGGAGAGCCACATGTGAGGAAAGGGAACTCCCGTGAACACCTTTCTCGAATGGGCACTTATTTCCGTTCATTACTCACCTAGGCATTCCGTCACAGGGATTACTCAGCGCATTCTTCACTATTACCATCACAGGCTCCAGGTTCTTGAAAGAAATGTGACCAAACTGTGATACAAACCAGCTCTTTCACAATCAGAGGCTGAACTCTGTGAGTGTGTGTGTGAGAGAGATGCCCCATCACCATCCATGGCTACATGAATCAGGCTTGATCTTTTTGCATGCATGCACACCCACACATAGATTCACACACACACACAAAGAGACTTGCAGACTCACACACACACACACACACACTCACATACACACACACTCACACACACACACACACACACACACACACACACAGACTCACATACTCACACAGACTCACACACACACACACACTCACATACACACACAGAGACTCACACTCACACACAGACTCACACACCCACACATCGATTCACACACAGACTCACATACTCACACAGACACACACACACACACACTCACATATACACACACTCACACACACACACAGACTCACATACTCACACAGACTCACACACACACACACACTCACATACACACACACACACACACACACAGACTCACATACTCACACAGACTCACACACACACTCACATACACACACAGACTCACACTCACACACAGACTCACACACCCACACGTCGATTCACTCACACACACACACACACAAAGAGACTCACACTCACACTCACACACACACACACACAGACTCACACACTCACACAGACTCACACACACACACACACACACACAGACTCACATACTCACACAGATTCACACACACACACACACACTCACTCACATACTCACACAGTCTCACACACACACACTCACATACACACACACACAGACACACACACACACACACAAAGAGACTCACATACTCACACACACAGACTCACAAATACACAGGCTCACACATACACATAGATTCACACACACATACACACAGAGACTCACACACAGACTCACACACACGCACACAAAGAGACTCACACAGACTCACACACACATACACAGACTCACATACTTACACACACTCTCTCACACACACACATAGACTCACATACTCTCTCACACACACACTCTCTCTCACACACCCAAAGACTCATACTCTCACACACACACACACAGACTCACATTACACACACTCAGAGCAACACACAGAGACTCACATATTCACACACACTCACACAGACTCACAGACTCTCACACACATGGCCTGTCACGTGCGTTCACACACACTCTCTCTCACACTCACTCAGTCCCTTCCACACACAAACATGTCACCTCCCCAACACGCACTGCCTATCTCTCCATCCTTCTCTCTATCTCCCCACCTTTCACTCTATCACTCCATTGTCTTTGTTCTCTCTCTCTCTAATTTGCCCCCTTCCTTCAATCTCTCCCACTTTCTCTCAGTCCTTCTTTCACTCTATCTCTCACCCTCTTCCTCTCAACCAGTTCATCTTCGACTCCATCTCTTCAACTGTCTCCCATCTTGCTAACTTTCGATCTCTCACATTCTTTCTTCCATTCTCTATCTCTCCACTTTCCTCTCCATCCCTCCCTCTTTCATTCTCTCTTCGCCTTTCTGTCTATTTCATATGTGCTCTCGCCCTGTGCTCTCCACCTTTCCCTACAAGTCTCCACTTTTCTCTCTCTCCATTCACCTTCCTCCCTCCCTCCACCATCCGTTTGCATCTCTCCACCTTTCTCTCTGCCTTTAACTCCCTCCATCTTCCTGTCTATCTTCACCTTTTCCTCGATCTCGCCACTTCCTTCTCTACCCTTCCAACCTCTGCCCTATCTCTCCACCGCCCTCGGAGGGATCTATAACCGGGATTGCTCAGGAGTTCCCTGTAGATAACTCGCACCTCTCCGTCCATCTTTTCCTCTGTTTTGCCACACACTTTCCACCTTCCTGTCAGTCCCTTCACCTCCCTATCCATCCCTCTGCCTTCTCATCGATCTCTTTGCCATTCCATCCCTCCCTCTACCCATCGTCACGCGAGCTGTCCGAATCATTCTTATCATCGGACATTCCTTGGCATTCTCTCAGTCCTGGTGAAGGGCTCCTGCCCGAAACGTCGATTCTTCTGCTCCTCGGATGCTGCCTGAACTGCTGTGTTTTTCCGGCACCACTCGAATCTTGACTCGTTCTCTCAGTCCGTCAAGGCTCGGCCCACGCTAGGCCTGAGGTGAAGCCTGGGTCTCTCGCCCAGTCTGGATGCGTGTATGGGAGACACTCTCAGGCTCACACTCTAGGGGGGAGGAGGGGAAGTGATCGATCCAGCTAGGCCCGAGGTGAAGCCTGGCCCTCGCCCAGTCTGAATGCTTGTCAGGAGACACTCTCAGGCCCACACACTGGAGGTTGGGGTGGGGAGCAATCGATCCAGCTAGGCCCGAGGTGAAGCCTGAGTGTCACCCAGGGAGACACTCTCAGGCTCAAAACTCTGGGGGGGGCGGGGTGGGGGGGAGGAGGTAAGCAATCGATCCAGATAGGCCAGTGGTGAAGCCTAGGCCTAGCGCAGTCTAAGTGCGTGTGATTAGATTACTTACAGTGTGGAAACAGGCCCTTCGGCCCAACAAGTCCACACCGACCCGACACAGCGCAACCCACCCATACCCCTACACCTAACACTACGGGCAATTTAGCATGGTCAATTCACCTCACCTGACTGTGGGAGGAAACCGGAGCACCCGGAGGAAACCCACACAGACACGGGGAGAACATGCAAACTCCACACAGTCAGTCGCCTGAGGCGGGAATTGAACCCGGGTCTCTGGCGCTTGTGAGGCAGCAGTGCTAACCACAGTGCTAAGCAGCGCCGCCCACAATGTGTAAGGGAGACTCACGAGCCAGGTAGACAAACAGTGTCAACACTAGGCCCGAGATGGAGCCTGGGTCTCGCCAAGTCTGAATGCATGTCAAGGAGACACTCTCGCTCCCTCACAGTGGGTTCAATGTTCGGCTCGCAGTGGAGAATTCCCCTAGCTGCTCCGTTTGTAAAAACAGAAGGTGTTGTCTTCGATGTAAGAGGAAACATGTCCGAGACAATCAGTTGAACCCAACCCGCGTCACGGCCTCGGTCGGATGATTCATTCAAAGGAGGGCATTTTGTGACTTGAATTGAGTCAGATTTCAATGGGGTGAAGGATGGCAGAGGCAATGTGGCAAGCCCTGACCTTTTCAGTGGGGAAGGGGGCGTATCCATGACAGTGGGAACAAGGAAATAACACCATTCCAGGAAACGCAACGTGTTTAGAAATTGTTCAAAGACAGACAACGATGGGACTGTTTCCAAACAGTGTCTCTGGTTACAGGCCAGCTGTGACTTACCAATATATTGCAATTCTATACATCACGTAATGCGTCATCTGAATTCCTGCTCTCTGCCCTTAGCCCTGAATCAATGCCCAAACTAATCCCACTGTCCCCGCTCTCTCTCCATAGCCCTGTATCAGTCCCCAAACTAATCCCACTGCCCCCTGCTCTCACCCCATAGCCCCGTATCAATCCCCAAACTAATCCCACTGCCCCCTGCTCTCACCCCATGGCCCTGTATCAATCCCCAAACTAATCCCACTGTCCTCTGCTCTGACCCCATAGCCCTGTATCGATCCCCAAACTAATCCCACTGCCCCCTGCTCTCTTCCCATAGCCCTGTATCAGTCCCCAAACTAATCCCACTGCCCCCCGCTCTCAACCCATAGCCCTGTATCAGTCCCCAAACTAATCCCACTGCCCCACTCTCTCTCATGGCCCTGTATCAGTTAACAAACTAATCCCACTGCCCCACTCTCTCTCCATAGCCCTGTATCAGTCCCCAAACTAATCCCACTGTCCCGCTCTCTCCCGATGCATCTGAATCACCCATGGAGCGAGAGAGAGACACACACACACACACAGAACAATTCCGTCCCAGAGACATGGAATCTCCTCTCGGGGACAGACCTTACATTACAGGGTGACAATGTTTAGTGACGGAGCTCTGTCTGTGAAGGTTGGGCAAACTGTCCGAGCAGCAGAACACACTGTCACTGACAAACAGGATCAACACACAATGCCGCACTGTCAGAGGATCAGTGCTGTGGAGTGGGCACCGTCGGAGGGTCAGTGCTGAGGGAGTGCTGTACTGTCAGAGGGTCAGTGCTGAGAGAGTGCTGCACTGTCGGAGGGTCAGTACTGAGAGAGTGCTGCACTGTCAGAGGGTCAGTGTTGTGGGAGAGCCACACTGTCAGAGGGTCAGTGCTGAAGGAGTGGGCACTGTCAGAGGGTCAGTGCTGTGGGAGTGGGCACTGTCTGAGGGTCAGTGCTGTGGGAGTGGGCACTGTCGGAGAGTCAGTGCTGAGGGAGTAGCCACTATCGGATGGTCAGTGCTGTGGGTGTGGGCACTGTCGGAGGGTCAGTGCTGAGGGAGTGGGCACTGTCAGAGGGTCAGTGCTGTGGGAGAGCCGCACTGTCAGAGGGTCAGTGCTGTGGGAGTGGGCACTGTCGGAGGGTCAGTGCTGTGGGACCGGGCACTGTCGGAGAGTCAGTGCTGTGGGACCGGGCACTGTCGGAGGGTCAGTGCTGTGGGACCGGGCACTGTCGGAGGGTCAGTGCTGCGGGAGCGGTCATTGTCGGAGGGTCAGTGCTGTGGGACCGGGCACTGTCGGAGGGTCAGTGCTGTGGGACCGGGCACTGTCGGAGGGTCAGTGCTGTGGGAGCAGGCACTGTCGGAGGGTCAGTGCTGCGGGAGCGGTCATTGTCGGAGGGTCAGTGCTGTGGGACCGGGCACTGTCGGAGGGTCAGTGCTGTGGGACCGGGCACTGTCGGAGGGTCAGTGCTGTGGGAGCAGGCACTGTCAGAGGGTCAGTGCTGAGGGAGTGCCGCATTGTCGGTGGGTCAGTGCTGTGAGAGTGTCACACTGTACGAGGGTCAGTGCTGTGGGAGTGCCGCACTTTCAGAGGGTCAGTGCTGTGGGAGCGGGCACTGTTGGAGGGTCAGTGCTGAGGGAGTGGACACTGTCAGAGGGTCAGTGCTGTGGGAGTGGGCACTGTTGGAGGGTCAGTACTGAGGGAGTGCCGCACTGTCAGAGGTTTAGTTCTGTGGGAGTGGGCACTGTCGGAGGGTCAGTGCTGAGGGAGTGGGCACTGTCGGAGGGTCAGTGCTGAGGGAGTGGGCACTGTCGGAGGGTCAGTGCTATGGGAGTGCCGCACTGTCGGAGGGTCAGTGCTATGGGAGTGGGCACTGTCAGAGGGTCAGTGCTATGGGAGTGGGCACTGTCGGAGGGTTCAGTACTGAGAGAGTGCCGCACTGTCGGATGGTCAGTGCTGTGGGAGTGCCGCATTGTTGGAGGGTCAGTGCTGAGGATGTGCCACAATGTCGGAGGGTCAGTGTCAGTGCTGAGGGAGTGGCCACTATCGGAGGGTCACTGCTGTGGGAGCGGGCACTGTCAGAGGGTCAGTGCTGAGGGAGTGCTGCATTGTCGGTGGGTCAGTGCTGTGGGTGTGTCACACTGTAGGAGGGTCAGTGCTGTGGGAGTGCCGCACTTTCAGAGGTCAGTGCTGTGGGAGCGGGCACTGTTGGAATGTCTGTGCTGAGGGAGTGCCGCACTGTCGGAGGGTCAGTGCTGTGGGGGTGGGCACTGTCGGAGGGTCAGTACTGAGGGAGTGCCGCACTGTCGAGGGTCAGCGCTGAGGGAGTGGGCACTGTCAGAGGGTCAGCGCTGTGGGAGTGGGCACTGTCAGAGGGTCAGTTCTGTGGGAGTGGGCACTGTCAGGGGGTCAGTGCTGAGGGTGTGCCACACTGTCAGAGGGTCAGTGCTGAGGGTGTGCCGCACTGTTGGACGGTCAGTGCTGTGGGAGTGGGCACTGTCAGGGGGTCAGTGCTGAGGGAGCGGGCATGGTCGGAGGGTCAGTGCTGTGGGAGTGGGCACTGTTGGAGGGTCAGTGCTGAGGGAGCGGGCACTGTCAGAGGGTCAGTGCTGAGGGTGTGGGCACTGTTGGAGGGTCAGTGCTGAGGGAGTGCCACACTGCTAGAGGGTCAGTGCTGAGGGAGTGCCACACTGTCAGAGGGTCAGCGCTGTGGGAGTGGGCACTGTGGGAGGATCAGTGCTGAGGGAATGCAACATGGTTGTCAGGGGGTTGTGGGGATGGCCCTCAGAGATGGAAATTATTATATTTCGACAGAGCTTCGCCAATGCAGAGACTTCGGGAGAGGAGGAAGTCATTGCGAAATCCCTGAGGAGGTGAGTGGATGACCGGGTCATCCGCTTTGCTGGTTTCAGACTCAGTAATAAACCTCACAAAAGCGATGAAGCAATGAGTGAGTAAACCCGATCGTCTGACCCACACAGAAACCACCGAATCTGCAATGCCAAGCCCACAGCTTCATGGCAACGGGCGGGCTGTCACCAGCTCCTGGCCAACAGCCAGAAAGCTGCAGAGGGAGATTGTGTGGGGCCAGTGACCCGCCTGCTCTGTCTCTCTCTCTCTCACACCACATGACTGAGTCACACAAGAGTGTCCGTCAGTTCCACAAGATCTGGAAACATGGCACAATTCTTCAGGCACACATTCCCGAACACCAGGAAACTACTCCGGGGTAAACAAATACTGAGATACCTGGTCCCAGAGAGAGGGGTAAGGACAGTGTATCTATCACACTGTGACCCCCTGTCTCAGAGGGGGGTAAGGACAGTGTATCTATCACACTGTGACCCCACAGTCCCAGAGGGGGGAAAGGACAGTGTATCTATCACACTGTGACCCCCAGTCCCAGAGGGGGGTAAGGACAGTGTATCCATCACACTGTGACCCCCAGTCCCAGAGGGGGGTAAGGACAGTGTATCTATCACACTGTGACCCCCAGTCCCAGAGGGGGGAAAGGACAGTGTATCTATCACACTGTGACCCCACAGTCCCAGAGGGGGGAAAGGAATGTGTAACTATCACACTGTGACCCCACAGTCCCAGAGGGGGGAAAGGACAGTGTATCTATCACACTGTGACCCCACAGTCCCAGAGGGGGGAAAGGACAGTGTATCTATCACACTGTGACCCCACAGTCCCAGAGGGGGGAAAGGAATGAATGTGTAACTATCACCCTGTGACCCATGAAGTCGCAAAGGGGGTGGGGGAGTGCATTATATCTATCACACTGTGATCCCCTTTCTCATAAAGGGGAGTAGGGACAGTGTATCTATCATACTGTGACCCCCATTCCCAGAGGGGGGAAATGACAGAGTATCTATCACACCATGACCCTCCAGTCCCTGAGGGGGGTAAGGACAGTGTATCTATCACACTGTGACCCCCACAGTCCCAGAGAGGGGAAAGGACAGTGTATCTATCACCCTGTGACCCTCAGTCCCTGAGAGGGGTAAGGACAGTGTATCTATCACCCTGTGACCCCCCAGTCCCAGAGAGGGGTAAGGACAGTGTATCTATCACACTGTGACCCCCACAGTCCCAGGGGGGGAGTAGGGACAGTGTATCTATCACACTGTGACCCCCCAGTCCCAGAGATGGGGAAAGGACAGTGTATCTGTCACACTGTGACCCACAGTCCCAGAGGGGGGGAAAGGACAGTGTACCCCACCCATGTTGACCCCTGGTCCCAGTGGTTTGCTTGGTCCTAGATAGTGTTGAGCTTCTTTTTGTGAATTGGAGTTGCCCCCGTCCCAGCTCCTGTTGCTCACAGCCCTTCTGGCGAACTGATGTCTCAGCTAGGCCTCAGGCTCAAACTCCTTGTTTCTGACCTTGGAGGGCTCCCCCCCAGAAAATTCCAACATTCTTCACATTCCAGAGTCAGACCGAGAGGCAGTGGTTGTTGGTAAGAAAGAGGGAGGGCAGTGGAGAACAGTCAGACTGAGAGAGAGAGAGAGAGAGAGAGAGTTAGGTACATAGAGAGAGGCGGGGAAAATGAGAGCAAGACATACAGATATAGTGAGAGCGAGAGAGAGAGACAGAGTGTAGGAAAGTTTGAGAAATAGAGGTACAGGTAGACAGGGAGAGAAAGATAGAGAGAGATGGAGAGAGAGAGAGAAAAAAAACAAAGACAGAGAGAGAGAGGAGAGAGAGGCAGGGATTGGCAGACATAGAGAGACACACAGAGAAAGAACCATCAATAGAAAGACAGAAAGAGAGACAGGGGAGAGAAAGACAAGGAGATACAAATAGAAGAGGCAAGACAGGTGGAGAGAGATAGAGAGTGTGTGTGAGAGGGAGAAAGATAGTAAGAGTGTGAGAAAGTGACAGAGAGATAGAAAGACACAGTCAGTGAAAGAGAGAGAGAGGAAGAGAGAGAGAGAGAGACAGAGAGTCTGTGTTCAGTGGAATCCCTCAGGGGTCAGCCTCCTGTTGATTGTGGGGGATATAAATGCTAGAGAGTTGAATGTCAGAGGGGTGCTCAGTAAGGTCACACATTATACAACAAATGGTGGGCAGGCAGGTAGGGAGGAAGCTCACCTCAGACGACCAGAGAATATAAACAGGCTGGTTAGCTGGGCTATCCATGGCAAATGGAAGTGAATCCCGACGAACATGAGCTGGTGTCCTTGGGCAGGACAAACAAGGCATGAAAATACACGATGAACAGTGAGACCCTGGGAAGCAGCTGGGATCAGAGGGACTTTGGTTTGTATGCCCGCCAGTCACTTGAGGTATCAGGACGGGTGAATACAGCGCTGAAAATGTGTTGCTGGAAAAGCGCAGCAGGTCAGGCAGCACCCAAGGAGCAGGAGAGTCGACGTTTCGGGCACGAGCCCTTCTTCCAGGAATCCTGCTCCTCGGATGCTGCCTGACCTGCTGCGCTTTTCCAGCAACACATTTTCAGCTCTGAGCTCCAGCATCTGCAGACCTCACTTTCTCCAGGGGGGAATACAGCGGTGAAGGACGCACGCGGTACACCAGGCGTTATTAGCGGAGGTGTCGAGTTCAAGAGCAGGGAGGTGATGCTGGAACAGGATAAAACAATGCAGGCCACAGCTGGAGTATTGTGTGCAGTTCTGGAATCCACATTGCGGGAGGGACGAAATGGTGCTGGAGAGGGTCAGAGAGATTTCGCAGGATGTTGCCTCAGCTGGAGAGTTTCGGTTCTGTCAAGAGGTTAGACAGGCTGGGGTTATTTGCCTTTGAGCAGTGGCGGTGGGGGGGGGGGGGAGAACAGGGTGAGGAGGTGATTGAGATGCTGAGGAGGGGTGTAGGTGAGCAGACAGCAAGAAACATTTCCCCTCGATGGAGGGATTAGTCGCTGGTGGGGCAGGGAGAGGGGGTGCGCTGCAGACATAAGGGAAGGGACGGGAGGTTGAGAGGGAAGGGGAGGATAAACGTTTCTCAAACAGAAGGTGGTGGTAATCTGGAACTCGCTGCCGTGAGAATGAAATCATGGAATCCCCGCAGTGTGGAAACAGGCCCAACAAGTCCACACACCGACTCTCCAAAGAGTAACCCACCCACACCCATTTCCCTACCTTATTATTGTATATTTACCCCTGACGAATGCACCTAATCCACACACCCCTCGACACTACGGGCAATTGAGTATGGCCAATTCACACCCAGACACGGGCAGAACATGCAAACTCCACACAGACAGTCGCCCGAGGCTAGAATCCGGGTCCCTGGCGCTGTGAGGCAGCAGTGCTAACCACTGAGCCACCGGACCATCCCACAGGAGAGGCAGACACCCTCTGAGCATTTTAGAAATCATCTGAGGTGTTCTTGCAATGCCAAAGGACACAAAGCTAGACAAGACTGAGGTTCACAAGGATGAGGTGTTAGCAGTTCTGGAGAGTGTGAACATAGACAAGTCCCCTGTGCCGGATGGGATTCATCCTAGGATTCCCTAGGAAGCCAGGGAGGAGATTGCAGAGCCTTTGGCTTTGATCTTTACGTCAGCATTGTCTGCAGGAATACTACCAGAAGACTCGAGGAAGGGAGATATTGTCCCCTTGTTCAAGAAGGGGAGTAGAGACAACCCTGGGAATTATAGACCAGTCAACCTCACTCTGATTGTTGGTAAAGTGTTCAAAAGAGTTATAAGAGAGGATCCCTATCCTCGACAAGGAATTATTTGCTTAGGGATAGTCAGCATGGTTTGTGTGAAGGGTAGGTCGTGCCTCATAAACCTTATTGAGTTCTTTGAGATGGTGACCAAGCAGGTAGATGAGAGTAAACCAGTTGATGTGGTGTATATGGATTTCAGTAAGGCATTTGATAAGGTTCCCTATGGTAGGCTATTGCAGAAAATAGCTGAAAATGTGTTGCTGGAAAAGCGCAGCAGGTCAGGCAGCATCCAAGGAATAGGAGAATCGACGTTCCGGGCATAAGCCCTTCATCAGGAATGAGGAAAGTGTGTCCAGCAGGCTAAGATAAAAGGTAGGGAGGAGGGACTTGGGGGAGGGGCGTTGGGAATGCGATATTGCAGAAAATACACAGGCCTCGGATTGAGGGGCTTTAGTGCTTTGAATCAGAAATTGGCTGCTGAAAGAAGACAGAGAGGGTGGTAGCTGATGGGAAATGGTCATTCTGGAGTTTAGTTACTATTGGTGTCCCCCAAGGATCTGTTTCGGGGTCACTGCTGCTTGTCATTTTTACCAATGGTTTGGATGTGGGCATAGAAGGTTGGGGGTAATAAACTTGCAGAGGACACTATGGTCAGTGGAGTTGTGGATAGTGCCGAAGGATTTTGCAGGTTACAGAGGGATTATAGGTAAGCTGCAGATCTGGACTGGGAGGTAGCAGATGGAGTTTAATGTGGAAAAGTGTGAGATGATTCACTTTGGAAGAATAAAGAGTACTGAGCTAATAGTAAAATTCTTGGCAGTGTAGATGAACAGAGAGATCTTGTTATCCATGTACATAGATCCCTGAGCGTAAGCCACCTCAGTTGACAGGGTTGTTAAGTGTCTTAGCTTTTATTGGTAGAGGGACTGAGAGCTGAAGCCACAAGGTGATGTTGCAGCTGAACAAAACCTTGGTGCAGCCGCACCTGGAATATTGCGGACAGTTCAGGTCATCGGAAGAATGTGGAAGCTTTGGAAAGGGTGCAGAGGAGATTTATGAAGATGTCGCCTGGTATCGAGAGGAGGTAGAGGAAAGTTTGAGGGATTTGAGACTGTTTTCATTCGAGACAAGAAGGTTGAGAGGCGACTTAATTGAGACATATAAAATAACCCGAAGGAAGGACGGGTTGAACAGTGAGAGTCTTTTTCCTTAGAAGGTGATGGCTAGCACAAGGGGACATCGCTTTAAATTGAGGGGTGATAGATATAGGACAGGTGTCAGAAGTAGTTTCTTTACTCAGAGTAGTAGCGAAATCGAATGGTCTGCCTGCAACAGTAGGAGTTTTGCCAGGTTTAAGGGTATTTAAACGGTCATTGGATAGACTTATGGAAGAAAATGGAATAGTAGGTTGGATAGGCTTCAGATTAGTTCCACAGGTCAGTGGAACACAGAGGGCCAAAGGGCCTGAATTTTCTATGTTAAGGCTATGAGCCAAGTGCTGGAAAATGGGATTAGAGAAAAGTAGGGAATTGTTTCGACTAGCACAAACTTGATGGGCCAAAGGGCCATTTTCTGTGCTGGAGGGCTTGATGAGTCCAGGTGAGAGACAAAGGAATTAGGACAGAGAGACAGACAGAGAGAGAGAGAAAGAGACAGAGAGAGAAAGAGGGAGAGAGACAGAGAGAGAGAGACAGACAGACAGACAGACAAAAACAGACAGAGAGAGAGAGAGAGACAGACAGACAAAGAGAAAGAGAGGGAGAGAGGGAGAGAGAGAGAGAGAGAGAGACAGACAGGCAAAAACAGACAGAGAGAGAGACAGACAGACAGAGAGAGAAAGAGAAAGAGGGCGAGAGAGAGAGACAGACAGTCAGAGAGAGAGAAACACAGACAGAGAGACACTCAGAGAGAGAGAGGGAGAGAGACAGAGAAACAGAGAGAGACACTCAGAGAAAAACAGAGAGACAGAGAAACACAGACACAGAGACACTCAGAGAGAGAGAGACAGAGAATGGGAGACACAGAGACAGAGACAGACAGACAGACAGAAGAGACACTCAGAGAGAGAGAGAGACAGAGAGACAGAGAGAGACAGCGATAGACAGAAAGAGAGAGACACTCAGAGAGAGAGAGACACTCAGAGAGAGAGAGAGACAGAGAGACAGAGAGAGACAGCGATAGACAGAAAGAGAGAGACACTCAGAGAGAGAGAGACACTCAGAGAGAGAGAGAGAGAGAGAGGTGGTGGGGGAGGGGAGAGACGGGGTTGTGTTTGATCAGTGAGTCTGCAGTCTGGCTGAATCACTTGTGACTCCCTTTCGGGTCATTCCTGAAATTCCCAATCGGAGCCACGCGTGGGTCAGTCGGTCACTGAGGCAACACATCCCCGTTTCCTCTCCCACCTTGGCACAGAAACGCAGGCACGCAAGAAATTCGACAAAAAGCAAAACTGGACCCGAGAAAAAAAAACCTAGAGAAGTCCCCCGCCAAACGCGCACACATGGACACCCCACACTCAAACACACACTGACCGAGGAGAGGCGTGCCAAGACATCCACCTGCAACCAGAAAGCGAAAACCACCGCACAGGCAAACGTGCTGTGAAAACAATCGCTCAAAGACACACTTTCACACAGCCTCACACAAAGACTGACAGACACACCCGACCCTCTCTCTCTCACACACACACACATCCACAGTGGAGGAGGTGAGGGATAGGGGCAGGCATTGTGACTGGAAAGTTGTTAGCTGTGGCCGTAGGGGCGGGGGGGGGGGAGGGCCAGAGAGCTTTGTACGAAATACAAACAGGCTGGGTGCCCATCCCCACTACCCCCCCACCTCAACCACCCCTGGCCAACCCTAAGGCCTGGGGCCAACACAAGCCATCAGGAATGTTGTGAATGTCAAGGGACAAAAACCACTCGCAACATGAGCAAAATAAAGGCTTTATTGTCAGTCCAAGAAATATCAACATCAAATAAGTTAACAAGGGCAGTTGGCAATGTTTCCAAACGGGTTTGTTGAAGGGATGGCAATCGGAAACGGTTGGTCCACGTTTGGTTCGATTTGCTCTCAGCCCCACCCCCTCAGTGGGCACGCTGTCACATGGGTGGACTGGCTGGTCAACTGCAGGGTGCATTGTTCACCCGTACGATCCCACATGCAGCACTAGGCCCTGGATGAAGCCTGGGCCTTTCCTGCTCGACGGGTGTTTGTGGGTGGTGGCAAGGGGCAATTCCAATCCACCTCTGGCCCACACTCTGTGTGCCCCTCTGAGTCTCCCACCAATTGCCCTCAATCTGTGAACCGTCTGTGCCCCGCCCAGCGGCTAAGCCTCTCCCCGCCTCAGTGACTCCCTCCTGCTCTAAACCCCCATTCCGTCTGTGAACCCCTCCTGGTCTCTGTCACCCCCACCAGCCCCTGTATCCCCTCCTGGTCTCGGTAAACTCCACAAGCCCCTGTATCCCCTCCCGGTCTCTGTAACCGCCACCAGCCCCTGTATCCCCTCCCGGTCTCTGTAAACCCCACCAGCCCCTGTATCCCCTCCCAGTCTCTGTAAACCCCACCAGCCCCTGTATCCTGTCCCGGTCTCTGTAACCCCCACCAGCCCCTGTATCCCCTCCTGGTCTCTGTAAACCCCACCAGCCCCTGTATCCCCTCCCGGTCTCTGTAAACCCCAGCAGCCCCTGTATCCCCTCCCGGTCTCTGTAAACCCCAGCAGCCCCTGTATCCCCTCCCGGTCTCTGTCACCCCCAGCAGCCCCTATATCCCCTCCCGGTCTCTGTAAACCCCACCAGCCCCTGTATCCCCTCCCGGTCTCTGTAAACACCACCAGCCCCCTGTATCCACTCCTGGTCTCTGTAAACCCCACCAGCCCCTGTATCCCCTCCGGTCTCTATAAACCCCACCAGCCCCTGTATCCCCTCCCGGTCTCTGTAAACCCCACCAGCCCCTGTATCCCCTCCCGGTCTCGGTAAACCCCACCAGCCCCTGTATCCCCTCCTGGTCTCTGTAAACCCCACCAGCCCCTATATCCCCTCCCGGTCTCTGTAACCCCCACCAGCCCCTGTACCCCCTCCCAGTCTCTATAAACCCCTCCAGCCCCTATATCCCCTCCCGGTCTCTGTAAACCCCACCTGCCCCTGTATTCGGTTCCGGTCTCTGGGGAATACTTGGTCCTTTCACAATTTGGCCTTCTGTTCCTGATGCCTGGATCTGGCTCCTCCAAGAGGCGCAATCTCCCTGTGCGGGGCCTAAAGGACGGTGCTCAACTTCACCCCGCCATCCCCCCACACCATGCCCCTTCAGCTGCCACTCTAGCCATTCCCCAACCCCGTCCAAAATTCCCCAAACCTGCCCGCATTCCTGCAAAACCATTACCCTTTGGTGGAGCAAATCACTGAAGATGCTGGAATCTGTAACCATGAACAACAAAGAGCAACACAGTGGTTCGCACTGCTGCCTCACAGCACCAGGGACACGAGTTCGATTCCCGCCTTGGGCAACTATCTGAATGGAGTTTGCACATTCTCCCCGCGACTGCGTGGGCTTTGTCTGGGAGCTCCGGTTTCGTCCCACAGAACAAAGGTGTGCAGGTTAGGGTGAATTGGCCAGGCTAAATTGCCTCTAGTATCCAGGGGTGTATAGGTGAGGTGCATTGGTTGGGGTAAATGTAGAGTGACAGGAATGGGTCTGGGTGGGTGACTGTTCGGAGGGTCGGTGTGGACTTGTTGGGCCCAAGCGCCTGTTTCCACACTGCAGGGATTGTATGAATGTTGGCAAGGGTGGTGTGATATCTCACACTCTGGTATGGAAACATCGAGACTCAAAGAAACTTGCTGTCTCCCCACACCTCACCCACTGGGGCTCCAGCATTTGTGGTTCCCATTACCCCACCTTCCCTAGACTGGCCCCAAAACCCGCCCCAACACACCCAAACCCCTCCCCTGACAGCTAAACCCCGCCCCAACACACCCAGACCCCTCCCCTGACAGCTAAACCCCGCCCCAACACACCCAGACCCCGCCCCAACACACCCAAACCCCTCCCCTGACAGCTAAACCCCGCCCCAACACACCCAGACCCCGCCCCAACACACCCAGACCCCGCCCCAACACACCCAGACCCCTCCCCTGACAGCTAAACCCCACCCCAACACACCCAGACCCCGCCCCAACACACCCAAACCCCGACCCTGACAGCTAAACCCCGCCCCAACACACCCAGACCCCGCCCCAACACACCCAGACCCCGCCCCAACACACCCAGACCCCTCCCCTGACAGCTAAACCCCGCCCCAACACACCCAGACCCCGCCCCAACACACCCAGACCCCGCCCCAACACACCCAGACCCCGACCCTGACAGCTAAACCCCGCCCCAACACACCCAGACCCCGCCCCAACACACCCAGACCCCGCCCCAACACACCCAAACCCCTCCCCTGACAGCTAAACCCCGCCCCAACACACCCAGACCCCTCCCCTGACAGCTAAACCCCGCCCCAACACACCCAGACCCCGCCCCAACACACCCAGACCCCTCCCCTGACAGCTAAACCCCGCCCCAACACACCCAGACCCCGCCCCAACACACCCAGACCCCGCCCCAACACACCCAGACCCCTCCCCTGACAGCTAAACCCCGCCCCAACACACCCAGACCCCGCCCCAACACACCCAGACCCCTCCCCTGACAGCTAAACCCCGCCCCAACACACCCAGACCCCGCCCCAACACACCCAGACCCCTCCCCTGACAGCTAAACCCCCCCCCAACACACCCAGACCCCGCCCCAACACACCCAAACCCCGACCCTGACAGCTAAACCCCACCCCAACACACCCAGACCCCGCCCCAACACACCCAGACCCCGACCCTGACAGCTAAACCCCGCCCCAACACACCCAGACCCCGCCCCAACACACCCAGACCCCTCCCGACAGCTAAACCCCGCCCCAACACACCCAGACCCCGCCCCAACACACCTAGACCCCGACCCTGACAGCTAAACCCCGCCCCAACACACCCAGACCCCGCCCCAACACACCCAAACCCCGACCCTGATACCCAGACCCCGCCCCAACACACCCAGACCCCGACCCTGACAGCTAAACCCCGCCCCAACACACCCAGACCCCGCCCCAACACACCCAGACCCCTCCCCTGACAGCTAAACCCCGCCCCAACACACCCAGACCCCGCCCCAACACACCCAGACCCCTCCCCTGACAGCTAAACCCCACCCCAACACACCCAGACCCCGCCCCAACACACCCAGACCCCGACCCTGATACCCAGACCCCGCCCCAACACACCCAGACCCCGACCCTGACAGCTAAACCCCGCCCCAACACACCCAGACCCCGCCCCAACACACCCAGACCCCGACCCTGATACCCAGACCCCGCCCCAACTCGGTAAAAACAATGACTGCAGAAGCTGGGAACCAGATTCTGGATCAGTGGTGCTGGCGGAGCACAGCAGTTCAGGCAGCACCCGAGGAACAGCGAAATCGACTTTCGGTCAAAAGCCCTTCATCAGGAATAAGGACAGTGAGCCTGAAGTGTGGAGAGTAGCAGAGAGTACAACAGGTGAGTGAGGGAAAGGGATGAAGGTGATAGGTCAGGGAGGAGAGGGTGGAGTGGATAGGTGGAAAAGGAGATAGGCAGGTGGGAAAGGTCATGGGGACAGTGCTGAGCAAAGGTGAGGTGGGGGAAGGGGAAATGAGGCAAACGTGGCTGTGGCAGCGAGTTTGTTTCACGACATGATTAAAGAGCTTCAGCTAAACCCCGCCCCTGACAGCTAAACCCCGCCCCTGACAGCTAAACCCCGCCCCTGACAGCGAACAAAGCCCGGGACACGCCCAAACCCCGCCCCTGACAGCTAAACCCCGCCCCTGACAGCGAACACAGCCCGGGACACGCCCAAACCCCGCCCCTGACACCCAAACCACGCCCCTGACACCCAAACCCCGCCCCTGACGGCGAACACAGCCCGGGACACGCCCAAACCCCGCCCCTGACACCCAAACCACGCCCCTCCTTCCCGATTGATCCGAATGCCGCCCTCCAGTTCCCCCCCCCATTGTCCGCCCCGTCCCATTTCCCAAGACCACGCCCCTCGACGTGTCCCTGGAAGCGCGCGGTGAAGAGACGAGCTATCCCACAATTCCCCGCGCCCCCCTTTCTCGCTTGCCGAGCCCCGGTCAGTTGGAACGAATGGATTGTCCAATCAACAGCGTCGATACCTGTTGCTGGGCCGAAATGGCCCAATCCGAGGCCGGCAGCTTCTGGCTCCAGTGTTGCTCACCAACTCTCCCAGTCTCTGCATTTCCAATTTCCCCCATTCCCGGGTACAGGGATAGAACATAGAACAATACAGCACAGAACAGACCCTTCAGCCCACAATGCTGTTCCGACCACTGATCCTCATGCATGCACCCTCAAATTTCTGTGACCATATGCATGTCTAGTCCTCCCTACCTTTTATCTTAGCCTGCCTGGCACCCTCTCCTCATTCCTGATGAAGGGCTTATGCCCGAAACGTCGAATTTCCTGTTCCTTGGATGCTGCCTGACCTGCTGTGCTTTAACCAGCAACACATTTTCAACTGTGATCTCCAGCATCTGCAGACCTCATTTTTTACCCGAAGATCTGAAATGTCCCCAATGACCTTGCTTCCACAACTGCTGCTGGCAACGCATTCCATGCTCTCACAGCTCTCTGTGTAAAGAACCCACCTCTGACATCCCCTCTATACTTTCCTCCAACCAGCTTCAAACTAGGACCCCTCGTGTTAGTCATTTCTGCCCTGGGAAATAGTCTCTGGCTAGCGACTCTATCTATGCCTCTCATTATCTTGTATACCTCAATTCGGTCCCCTCTCCTCCTCCTTTTCTCCCATGAAAAAATCCGAGCTCAGTCAACCTCTTCTCATAAGATAAGCCTTCCAGTCCAGGCAGCATCCTGGTAAACCTCCTCTGAACCCTCTCCAAAGCATCCACATCTTTCCTATAATAGGGCGACCAGAACTGCACGCAGTATTCCAAGTGCGTCTAACCAAAGCTTTATCGAGCTGCAACAAGATCTCACGACTGTTAAACTCAATACCCCTGATAATGAAAGCCAAAGCACCATATGCTTTCTTCACAACCCTGCCCACTTGGGTGGCCATTTTAAGGGATCTACGTAACTGCACCCCAAGATCCCTCTGTTCCTCCACACTGCCAAGAATCCTATCCTTAATCCTGTACTCAGCTTTCAAATTCGACCTTCAAAAATGCATCGCCTCGCATTTATCCAGGTTGAACTCCATCTGCCACCTCTCAGCCTATCTCTGCATCCTGTCAATGTCCCGCTGCAGCCTACAACAGCCCTCTGTACTGTCAACGACACCTCCAATCTTTGTGTCATCTGCAAACTTGCTGACCCATCCTTCAATCCCCTCATCCAAATCATGAATAAAAATTACAAACAATAGAGGCCCAAGGACAGAGCCCTGTGGAACACCACTCACCACTGACTTCCAGGCAGAATATTTTCCTTCTACCACTACTCGCTGTCTTCTGCTGGCCAGCCAATTCTGTGTCCAGACAGCTAAGTTCTCCTGAATCCCATTCCTCCTGACCTGCTGAATGAGCATACCATGGGGAACCTTATCAAATGCCTTGCTGAAGTCCATATGCACCACATCCACAGCTCGGCCCTCATCAACTTTTCTAGTCACATCCTCAAAGAACTTGATACGGTTTGTGAGGCATGACCTGCCCCTCTCAAAGCCGTGTTGACTGCATTTAATCAAGCCATGCTCTTCCAGATGGTCGAGGAGAAAGTGAGGTCTGCAGATGCTGGAGATCAGAGCTGAAAATGTGTTGCTGGAAAAGCGCAGCAGGTCAGGCAGCATCCAAGGAACAGGAGATTCAACGTTTCGGGCATAAGCCCTTCTTCAGGAATGAGGAAAGTGTGTCCAGCAGGCTAAGATAAAAGGTAGGGAGGAGGGACTTGGGGGAGGGACGATGGTGATGCGATAGGTGGAAGGAGGTCAAGGTGAGGGTGATAGGCCGGAGTGGGGTGGGGGCGGAGAGGTCAGGAAGAAGATTGCAGGTTAGGAAGACGGTGCTGAGTTCGAGGGATTTGACTGAGACAAGGTGGGGGGAGGGGAAATGAGGAAACTGGAGAAATCTGAGTTCCTCATTAGCCGCCTTGCTGATATAGATGGTCACTGCTTTTCTTCCCAGCTGACCTTCTGGTCCTCGTCACTTCCCCCGCTGCTCCCGCTCCTTCGGTGAAAGGGAAAACACCGCTGTCTGCTACCGGTAAGTAATTTAAAAAATAAAACTGCCTCACCTTAGCTGCAGTCTTCCGGGTTCGTCTTACCTCCGCCGCTGCTCGCACTCAAAACAAAAGTATCTTACTTTCTGCCTATTTGGAGTAAGTTGTGGGCCAGAGGATGTGATCTTCCCTCTGTCTCTCCTTTGTTTTGCCGGTGATGAGGAGGCAGGGTGGCTTTGTCAGAGAGGCCCCTGTCAAGATGGGAAGGCCACCCTCTTCGCCCTTGCTCTCCCTGGGGCTAGGCCCCAGGCTTTCGGCGAATTCTTGCCCATGGTAATTGAGTTTGCACTAAGGCTTTTGTAAAAAACGAAAGAACTGCGAACTCTGTAAATCAGAAACAAAAACAGAAAGTGCTGGAAAAGCCTAGCAGGGCTGGCAGCGTCTGTGGAGCGACATCAGAGTTAACCTTTCAGTTTGAGTGACATTTCCTCAGAACTGATAGTAGAGGGGCAGGAGTTTGGTATGCTTTCCTTTACTGGTGTGAGAAACGAACCTCACTCACTTCAATAATTTCAGCCGGAGACAAGATCTGAATCAGTAGTATCATTTATTACGCTCTTGCAAGAGGGGTGTGGTGTCCACTGTCCACCGGGCAGTCACATACACACACCGAATTTAATGAGTACACAATATTTACGTATTTCGTTTCTCTTCCCTCCTCCCGTTGCTCCTCCCTTGCTTACCTCTGTTTCTAATCTAAACCCGGCTGTTTATCTCTGAACTCATCCGGTCTTGTCCGTGACAAAATGTTTATCTCTGGCTTCACAAGGCCGTTTGACCACCTCCCTCTGTGGTCTTATCGTTATTTATCCGTCTTCACTACCATCTGTTTCTGTGTTCACCAAAGCAATATTTCCTTTTATTCTTTATTTACACAAAGTTTTATGATCTTTTGATGGTGTTTTTCTTTGTTTTTGCTAACATGGGAAACAGATGCTTATAACTGTTTGTACAGGCATATCTAGCTTGACCTACACCCCCTCCCCTCACAGCACCTTATCTAGTTGCCTGTAACATCTACCATTGTTTGTAGGCACATTTCATTCTTTAATGCACATTTTAGCTAATGCAAGAGCAATTATATATTTCCTTCACATAGTTTTCATTCTTGTTAACTCAGCTCTTGGCTGAAACAATTATACACTGATGTGAGTTCATTTACCTTGCATAAACAATTATGATTGCAGAAGTAACACTGCTGTACCTATATCCCACAATTTCAGAGTATTGAGTACAGTAGTTGGGGAGGTCATGTTGGTTCGGCCACTTTTGGAATATCACATGCAATTCTGGTCTCCTATCAGAAGGCTGTTGTGAAACTTGAAAGGGTTCAGAAAAGACTGACAAGGATGTTGAAAATGTGTTGCTGGAAAAGCGCAGCAGGTCAGGCAGCACCCAAGGAGCAGGAGAATCGACGTTTCGGGCATGACCCCTTCTTCAGGAATGAGGAGAGTGTGCCAATCAGGCTAAGATATCTTAGCCTGCATGGCACACTCTCCTCATCCCTGAAGAAGGGCTCATGCCCGAAACGTCGATTCTCCTGCTCCTTGGATGCTGCCTGACCTGCTGCGCTTTTCCAGCAACACGTTTTCAGCTCTGATCTCCAGCATCTGCAGTCCTCACTTTCTTTTACAAGGACGTTGCCAGGGTTGGAGAATTTGAGCAAAAGGGAGAGGTTGAATAGGCTGGTGCTGTTTTCCCTGGAGCATCAGAGGCTGTGGGGTGACCTTATAGATGTCTATAAAATCTTGAGGGGCATTAATAGTATAAATAGACAAAGTCTCTTCCCTGGGGTGGGGCATAGGTTTAGGGTGAGCGGGAAAATTATAAAAGAGACCTAAGGGGCAACTTTTTCATGCAGAGGGTGGTGCGTGTGTGGAATGGACTGAAAGGAAGTGGTGGAGGCTAGTACAATTACAACATGTAAAATGCATCGGGATGGGTATATGAATAGGAAGGGTTTGGAGGGATATGGGCAAGGTGCTTGCAGATGGGACTAGATTGGATGGGATATCTGGTCGGCACAGATGAATTGGATCGAAGGGTCTGCTTCCAAGCTGTACATTTCTACAACTCGATGACTTCTTCAAGGAGGGAGAGAGGAGGGACGAAGTGTTGAGTGTTCTAAAGGGCATTAATTTGAGCAAGTCCCAAGGTCCGGATGGGATCTATCCCTGGTCAGTGAGGGAAGCGAGAGAGGAAATAACTGGGGCCTTAACAAATACCTTTGCAGCATCCTTGAACATGCGTAGGGGCCCGAAGGACTGGAGAACTGCAAACGTTGTCCTCTTGTTTCAGAAGGGTAGCCAGGGTAATTGTAGACTGATGAACCTGACGTCAGTAGTAGAGAAGGTGCTGGAGACGATACTGAGGGTTGGGATCTTTTCCCGTTTGGACAAAAATGAGCTTATCAGTGATAAATAACCTGGTTTTGCCCAGGGAATGTCATGTCTTACCAACTTCTTTGAGGAAGTGACAAAGTTGATTGCTGAGGGAAGGGCTGTAGATGTCATATACATGGACTTCAGTCATGTGTTTGAGAAGGTTCCCCGTGGTAGGCTGATGGAGAAAGTGAAGTCACATGGAGTCCAGGGTATACGAGCTAGATGGATGGAGAAATGGCTGGAAAACAGGAGACAGGAGGGCTGGAAGCGAGTTTCTCAAAATAGGAAACTGTGACCAATGGTATTCCATAGGGATCCATGCTGGGACCACTGTTGTTTGTGATATACATCAATGATTTGGAGGAAGGTATAGGTGGTCTGATTGGCAAGTTTGCAGATGACACTAAGATTAGTGGAGGAGCAGACAGTGAAGGGGTCTGTCAGATTGCAGTAGAATATAGGTTGCTTGGAGAGTTGGGCAGAGAAAGAGCAGAGGGCGTTCAATCTGGACAAGTGCGAGGCGATGCCTTTGGGAAGATCCGATTCAAGAGCGAACAATACAGGAAATGGAAAAACAATTGGGGAAAATTGATGTGCAGAGAGACCTGGAGGTTCAGGCCCATCGTTCCCTGAAGGTGGCAATGCAGGTTGACAGAATGATCAAGAAAGCATAGGGCATGCTTTCCTTCATCGGACGGTGTATTTAGTACAAGGGTTGGCAGGTCATGTTACAGTTCTGTAAGACTCTGTTCCGGACACATTTTGCGTACAGTTCTGGATGCCACATTAACAAAAAAAAGGATGTAGATGCTTTGGAGAGGGCGCAGAGGAGTTTCACCAGGATGTTGGTGTGAAGAGAGGTCGGGTAAATTAGGATTGTTTTCATTAGAAAGACAGAGGTTGAGGGAAGATCGCATTGAGGTCTACGAAATCATGAGAGGTAGAGACAGAGCAAGAAACTTTTTCCCCCAAAGTGGGGAGGGCTCAATTACTTGGGGTGACTAGTTCAAAGTGAGAGGGGAAAAGTTTAGGGGAGATATACGTGGCGAGTTTTTAATGGAGAGGATGGTGGAATGCATTGCCAGCAGAGGTGGTAGAGGTGGGCACGATAACATCATTGAAGATGTATCTGGACGGATATATGAATGGGCAGGGAGCAGGGGGATACAGATCCTGAGAAAATAATGAGAGGTTTAGATAAGACGATCTGGAGGGCTGAAGAGCCTGTTCCTGCGCTGCAATTTCTTTTGTCCTTTGTGGACATCCCTGCAAGAGAAGTGGCAATGAGTTAAATACTGAAAAAAATCCCCGAAAGAGGAGAGGGAGGCTGCATTCCACTGTGAAGCAGTAGTGGCCCACAGGGAATGGGGCGACAAGGAGGCCTCAGTCCCACAGGCTCCGATTGATCAAGCAGGCCTCAAATGGAGCCTGAGCCTAAATTTCTCCGCATTGAATTCACTCGTGGGAGTGCAACGGGCTCCCTCCTCACTGGGCCCATGAAGAAACCTGGTCCTGCACCGTGGCCGAATTGGGGTGGGAGGCGACGTGGCTCAATTAAAACCAACATCGGGAGTGAGAGTGGCACACTCAGCACTAGGCCCAAGATCCAGCCTGGGCCTTTATTTCCCGAAACCGTGTATTGAGGAGGGAGTGATCATCACTCAGTCAATCCTAAGCCTGGAGCAAGGTCAATTAACACCGCGCTAGGCTCAACATACAGCCTCGATTTGTATAACCCTGCTCTGTAGGATTCAATTAACCCTCGATCAGCTATATGTACTTGGCCAAAGATTTGGATTCCAGACCTAAATTTCCCTGTGCTGTCGGACTTAATTCATTCCACATCACCAAGCATGAGATCAGTGTAGCAATAGGGCTAAGTGTGTGCGTGCGTGTGCGTGCGTGTGTGTGCACGTGTGTGTGTGCGCAGGTCTTTGCCTGTGAGGGTGAGGGTCCTTAGTTCCACTTCATTCATAAGTGGAACTAGCATTAGCCCCAAGGTGGAGGCTAGACTTGCATTTCCCTGCTTTGTGAGTTTTGTCAGTCACAGAAGGAAAAGTCACAAAAACTAATAGATGAGGCATACTGGTCCGAGTCACCTGGTGTACTTCAAAACAGAGGACCAGTAATTTCTAAGAATTACTGCTTTTACTCCCTCTGGTTTAGGATGATATTGGCAATCTCAACAGTACTAAACAAAGACGGAACCTGGGACTTTCCTGATGTGTCCTTCCATGCATGTGGCTCTCAGTCCCACATCTTGTGTAGGATGAGCAAGCACTCGGCCTGCACCTCAGTTTCGTTGCACGAGTCTTCAAAAGTCCCACACTGGGTGGAATCGTTCTATTTAGCGCTAGGTCTAAAATGGAGCCCGAGGCCTACACTTCCCTGCACAGTCCCACAGTGGGTGACGTTTGTCAGTTCGGAGCTTCGTCCAAGAAGGGGAAATCACAGGTCGTTCCTGTTGCTGTGTGTGTGTGTGTGTGTGTGTGTGTGTGTGTGTGTGTGTGTGTGTGTGGCAATAAAGATGAAATGAGGAGGATTTAGCTGACTGATGGAAAGTAATTCCAGGAATAAGACGAATCATGCAGAGCAGGTTCAAAGAAAACTGGCAGTGAGAGATTAACGTATCGGGCCTAAGGGCCGGTTTGCACACTGTAGGTATTCTATGATTCTGTTCTATAAATTGCTGAAAAATACTTACATATAGTTCTCGGAGGGAGGGGGCCTCATGAGGAACCAGACGGAGATTGTAGAATCTCTCAAAGGTCTCATTCCACGGGTATGTTTAGATTAGATTCCCGACAGTGCAGAAACAGGCCCTTCAGCCCAACCAATCCTTCGAAGAGTAACCCTAGCACTATGGATAATTTAGCATGGCCAATTCACCTAACCTGCACATCTTTGGACTGTGGGAGGAAACCGAGCACCTGGAGGAAACCCACGCAGACACGGGGAGAACGTGCAAACTCCGCACAGACAGTTGCCAGATGCTGGAATCGAACCTGGGACCCTGGTGCTGTGAGGCAGCAGTGCAAACCACTGAGCCACCGTGCCGCCCCTGCATCGGAAAGCTGCCAAGAAAGTAGCAATGTTCATCATGAAATACACTGTCTTTTGCCAGGATTCATTAATGCCAATGGACACCTCGAGATCAGACCATTTCACTTGAATTTATTGTGGGAGAGTGTAAGGTTATGCGATTTGGCGGGACGAGCCAAGGAGCTGTCTATTATTCCAATGGAGAAAGACTGCAGAAAGCTACAGAAGAGAGGGATTTGGAGCTCCTTGGATGTAAATCACTAAAACCTGGCTTAGGAAATCAGGAGTTAATAAGGAAGATAAATGGAATGTAGGCTTTCACTTGAAAAGGGGATGGAGTATACAATCAGGGAGTGCATGCTAAAACTATACAAGGCACCGGTCAGAACACAGTAGGAACATTAAACAGCTATGGTACGCTTATCTGAGAAAAGACAGATGATCATTGGAGGCAGTCACTAAACCGATCCCTGGTATAGAGGGACTGTCTCAGGGGGAGAGGTAGGGAAGGTACTCATTGAAGGCTTGAAGAAGAAGATGAGACCTTAAAGCAATAGGTGGACTATCATGGAGAGAACGAGGGAAAAGGCATGAAAGTTTCCATTCAGGAGAGTCTGGAAAGTGTGATAGAATTGTCGTTAGAGAGATAGGGAGAGTCTGAAACATAGAGAGAGCAGAACGTGGGAACGATAGTGAGGCAGTAAGAGGATAGGACAGACTATGAGGCGAAAAGGAGAGAGACAGACTGAAAGACAGCAGCTGAGAGATTCTGAGGGATAGAAATAGTGAGAGAGAAAGTAGAGACATGAGTGATTGAGAAACAGGTAGGGCAAAAGAGAGAGTCAGGCAGAGAGAGAGAGAGAGAGAGAAAGATCACAGACCTGTATGTTGCTACTGCCCATTTGTAGTATTCTCAGTTAGTCTGACGATGATGAGCTGTGAGACGTGACTGTCAGGGCTGGCTGCAGTTGACAGCTCACTGCTCCCCCTCCCCACTCCCTGGGGTGCAGCGTCTTTGCAAATGGGGAAGGGTACAGACACTGCCTTGAATCCTGGTCTCCAACTCGGGTTACCTTCAGCTGCAGGAGTGTCCGCACAGTTCAGAACAAAACTGGCACCATTGTTCACTGGGAGATACAGAGAGAGACAGCAAGACAGCTATTGAGAGAGATAGACACAGCGAGAGGCTGAGTGAAAGGCAGCGAGAGGAGAGAGAGAAAGAAAGACAGACACACACAGATGGACGTAGAGAGTGAGGGATAGAAATTGCGAGAAATGAACTTCACAATTAATACCAATATGGCAAAGACGGTCAGACATAAAGAGACAGAAAGTGAGAAGGACACACACAAAAGAGAGAGATCGCGGACCAGTGCTTCCATTCAAGAATGTATTGGAATATTCCCCACTTTCCTGGATGGGTGCAGCTCCAACAACACTCGAGGGCTTGACATCATTCAGGAGAAGGCAGCTCACTTGATTGGTATCACCTTCAAAAAACATCCACCTCCCAACGCTCAGTATCAGCAGTGGATACCATCTCCAAGGATGCACTGCAGAAATTCACCGAAAATCCTCAGACAGCACCTTCCAAACCCACGATTGCTTCCATCCAGAAAGATGGCGGGCGGCACGGTGGCACAGCGGTTAGCACTGCTGTCTCACAACGCCTGAGACCCGGGTTCAATTCCCGCCTCAGGCGACTGACTGTGTGGAGTTTGCACGTTCTCCCCGTGTCTGCGTGGGTTTCCTCCGGGTGCTCCGGTTTCCTCCCACAGTCACAAAGATGTGCGGGTCAGGTGAATTGGCCATGCTAAATTGCCCGTAGTGTTAGGTAAGGGGTAAATGTAGGGGTATGGGTGGGTTGCGCTTCGGCGGGTCGGTGTGGACTTGTTGGGCCGAAGGGCCTGTTTCCACACTGTAAGTAATCCGATCTAATATCGGCAGCAGATACATGGAATATCACCCGCTGCAAGTTCCCTTCCAAGCCGCTTGCAACCCTGATATATCCCAATCGTTTCACTGTCACTGCATCAAAATCCTGAAATTGCCTCCCAATGGCATTGCGGGTTAATGTACTGCAATGGTTCAAGAAAGCAGCTCATCACTATCTTCTCAAGGGTAACGAGGAATGGTAATATTTTTTCCACTGAGCCCACGATGCTCATGTCCCACGATAGAACGGAGAAAAAAATTGAGTACGAGGCATCAGATTTAAAACGAGTAAGAGGACAATTAATTAGATTAGATTACTTATAGTGTGGAAACAGGCCCTTCAGCCCAACAAGTCCACACCCACCCTCCGAAGAGCAACCCACCCAGACCCATTCCCCTACATTTACCCCTTACCTAACACTGCGGGCAATTTAGCACGGCCAATTCACCCAACCCGCACATCTTAAGACTGTGGGAGGAAACCGGAGCACCCGGAGGAAACCCACGCAGACATGTGGGAGAATGTGCAAACTCCACCCAGACAGTTGCCCGAGGCGGGAATTTGAACCCGGGTCTCTGGCGCTGTGAGGCAGCACAAACAACCGTTTGGGAAAGAAGTGTGGCATTCAGTGAAATAGGAGTTCGAGATGGTCTGGGATCCAGGTCGTAGAGTCAGTGACGTACAGCATGGAAACAGACCCTTCGGTCCAACTCATTCATGCCGACCACATATCCCAACCTAACCTCGTCCCATTTGCCAGCAGTTGGCCCATATCCCTCGAAAGGAGAAACTGAGGACTGCATATGCTAGAAATCAGAGTGGAGAGTGGGGCGGGAAGGGTACAACAGGTCAGGCAGCACCTGAGGAGCAGGAGAATCAACGTTTCAGGCATAAGCCCTACATCAGGAATGAGGCTTGTGGGCTGGGCGTTGCGGGGAGGGGGGCGGGGTGCGGAATGTGGGCTTAGAGATAAATGAGGGGGAGGGGAAGGTAGCTGAGAATGTGATAGGTCGATGAAGTTGATGGAGAAGGGAATAGGTCAGGGAGGAGATAGATGAGAAAGGTGATGGACAGGTCAGGAAGGCAGTACCAAGTTGGAACTGGGATAATGTCGGGGGTGGGGAAATTAGGAAAGTGGTGAAATTAGGAAAGTGCAGTGTCCCAAGGCGGAGTCTGAAGCGTTCTTCCTCCGGGTGTTGGATGGTAAGGGTTTGGCAATGGAGGAGGCCCAGGGCTGCATGTCCTTGGTGAAGTGAGAGGGGGAGTTGAAGGGTTCAGCTTCAGGAGAGTGGGGTTGATTGGCGTGGCTGTCCCAGAGATGTTCTCTGAAATGATTCGCATGTCAGCGTCCTGTCTTCCCGATGTAAAGACGGACCCCACCCTCCCCTCCCCACCCCTCTCCGCCTTCCGCAAAGACCGCTCCCTCCGTGACTACCTGGTCAAGTCCACGCCCCCCCCCCCTACAACCCACCCTCCCATCCTGGCACCTTCCCCTGCCACCGCAGGAATTGCAAAACCTGCACCCACACCTCCTCCTTCACCTCCATCCAAGGTCCGAAAGGAGCCTTCCACATCCATCAAAGTTCTACCTGCGCATCCACCAATATCTGTGGACAGCACGGTGGCACAGTGGTTAGCACTGCTGCCTCACAACCCCAGAGACCCGGGTTCAATTCTCACCTCAGGTGACTGTCTGTGTGGAGTTTGCACATTCTCTCCGTGTCTGCGTGTGTTTCCTCCGGGTGTTCTGGTTTCCTCCCACAGTCCAAAAATGTGCAGGTTAGGTGAATTGGCCATGCTAAATTTCCCGTAGTGTTAGGTGAAGGGATAAATGTAGGGGAATGGGTCTGGATTGGTTGCACTTCGGCGAGTCGGTGTGGACTTGTTGGGCCGAAGGGCCTGTTTCCATATTGTAAGTAAACTAATCTAATCATTTATTGTATCCGTTGCTCCCGATGTGGTTTCCACTACATTGGGGAGATTGGGCGCCTCCTAGCAGAGCGCTTTAGGGAACATCTCTGGGACACCCACACCAATCAACCACACCGCCCCCGTTTCAACTCCCCCTCCCACTCTGCCGAGGACACGGAGGTCCTGGGCCTCCTTCACCGCCGCTCCCTCACCACCAGACGATTGGAGGAAGAACGCCTCATCTTCCACCTCGAAACACTTCAACCCCAGGGCATCAATGTGGACCTCAACAGTTTCCACATTTCCCCTTCCCCCACCTCACCCCAGTTGCAAACTTCCAGCTCAGCACTGTCCCCATGACTTGTCCTACCTGCCTATCTTCTTTTCTACCTATCCATTCCATCCTCCCCCCTGACCTATCACCTCCATCCCCACCCCCACTCACCTATTGTTCTCTATGCTACATTCTCCCCACCCCCACCCTCCTCTCATTTATCTCTCCACTCTTCAGGCTCTCTGCCTGTATTCCTGAGGAAGGGATTTTGCCCGAAGTGCCGATTTACTGCTCCTCGGATGCTGCCTGAACTGCTGTGCTTTTCCAGCAGCACTAATCCAGAGACACAGGGAAATGTCTGTCAGATGTGGAAGGATCCATTATCCCCCTGAACCCTTCCTATTCATCTACCCATTCAGATGCCTTTTAAATGTCCCATTGTACCAGCCTTCACTACTTCCTGTGACAGTCCCAGCCTCTTCAGCCTCTCCCTATACCTGAAACCCTCCAACCCTGGAAAGATTCTTGTAAATTTTTTCTGAACCCTTTCAGGTTTCACAGCATCCTTCCTATACCAAGGAGACCAGCGTTGCATGCAATATGCCAAGGTGGCCTAACCAATACAGCCACAACGTGACTTCCCAACTCCTGTATTCAATGCTCTGTCCAAGGAAGGAAAGCATCCCAAACATCATCTTCACTATCCTACTAACCTGTGACACCACGGGCAGGAATACTTGCGGAGAGCGTTTCTTCGTCCCAAGATGCACAGGGAGAGTTGTGTACTTAGCAGCCTTCTGAACTCAAGCGTATACAAGCCCAATCGCTCCAGTCTTTCAGCGTAAGGTAGTCCCGCCATTCCAGGAATTGACCTCGTGAACCTACGCTGCACTCCCTCAATAGCCAGAATGTTTTTCCTCAAATTTGGAGACCAGAACTGCGCACATTATTCCAGGTGTGGTCTCACCAGGGCCCTGTGCTCCTGCATTAGAACCTCTTTGCTTGTATAAAGGTTAAAAACAATGACTGCAGATGCTGGAAACCAGATTCTGGATGAGAGTGGTGCCCGGAAAAGCGCAGCAGTTCAGGCAGCATCCGAGGATTTGATTTTCCTGCTCCTCGGACGCTGTCCCGCTCCTCCTCGACCCTGGGCTGGCCCTGCCTTCAGGGATCCGGGGGTGGGGGGAGGGTAAAAGGATGGCGTTCGGGTTCGGCTCTACCCTCTTTCCACCCCCCCCCCACCTCCAAAGTGACACCGGACCCTCGTCTCCACTTCGAGTGCAGCCCCGGCCCCCGGGATGACCTCAATCTCTGCCGGTGAGTTCCGAGAGGTAACTGGGGGGGGGTGTCGGGGAGGTGGGCGACGATTGTTGGCACAGCCAGCGAGACCCATGTCCCGAGAGTGAAGGGATCATTCCAGCCTGGGATCGAGGGGTAGGAGGGGGGTCAATGGGGTGGGTGGGCGGAGTAAGGGCTGAGATGCAGCTGATAGGACGAGGGGCAGGATGACCACGCTGATTTTTTTTCCGCACAACCGCCTAACTGCGGTAGTATTTATTTTTTCCCCAGCACCCATGGTGCGTGTGTGTGTGTGTGTGTGTGTAGGTGCGAGACACAAAATGCACAAATCTTTATTTAATTTCCACCACCAGGAAGAAAGTAGACACCCGAGTGGCCTGTGACAAGCAGTGCCCTTCACATCAAAGGGCAATGCTGTGTGATCAAAACAGCGAAGGGGAGGGCAGGGACTAAATCAAAATAGAGTTGGAGGGGGAAATGATGCACTCCACACCCTGCGGCGCCCACCTCTCCCTGATCAACTCCAGGGTGTTGGTAGACACCGCATACTCCTTCTCCAAGGACACCCGGGCCCTAACGTAACCGCAGAAGAGGAAGACCACGCTGACAGACACATGGGTCAGCGTCATGATTGGACAGTGCTGGGAATGTTTGGACGGCGGACTATCCCATCACCGGTCGCGGAGACGCATCACACCCCCATCCTCCTTGCGTTGCCCAATCATTCTTTTTACATTGAATCCCCTCCCCCACAGTGTGGGGATTGGACCCCAACAAGTGCCCACTGACCGTCCGATCAGCAATCCACCCAGACCATTTGCCCCTGACTAATGCACCTAACCTACACCTCCATCGACACGATGGGCAATTTAGCATGGCCACTTCACCCTAGCCTCTCACATCTTTAGACTGTGGGGAGGAAAACCAGGCTGACACGGGGCAGAATATAGGTTCAAAACAAGGACTGCAGACGCTGGAAACCAGAGGAGAAAGTGAGGACTGCAGACGCTGGAGATCAGAGCTGAAAATGTGTTGCTGGAAAAGCGCAGCTGGTCAGGTATCCTTGTAGAGGGAGGAGGAGAGCTTCTTCAAGGAAGGCATCCTTGCAAGAGGACCCGCAGTAGGTTAAAATCTTCAAGGAGAAAGTGAGGACTGCAGATGCTGGAGATCAGAGCTGAAAATGTGTTGCTGGAAAAGCGCAGCAGGTCAGGCAGCTTCCAAGGAGCAGGAGAATTGACGTTTCAGGCAAAAGCCCTTCATCAGGAGTAGAGGGAGAAAATGCCAACTGCACACTGGCATCGCCCGAGGCTGGAATCGAACCAGGGTCCCTAGCGCTGGGAGGTTAGCGCCACTATACCATCATGCTGAGGAAGAATCCCTTGGACAGCAATGTGAACTGATGTGTCTGTCCCCATGCTGTCAGACCGACTGAGCTTTGCAAGCAATTTCTCTTGGCTCGTCATTTAAATGTTGCTGGTCGTCCAATCGCCTGGCTGCAGATCAGTCCCCGCCCCTGTCGGTGCTGTCCATTCACAGATCAGTTCCTTCTGCCGATCACGGGCTGCTGCACTAGCCTTGTCCAATCATTCCTCCGGCCCGAATGTCAATCAATAGTTATGATCCCGCCCCTCTCCACCCATGACTGTGCCGTTCACCAATCACACGTTCCGACTGCCCGTCAATCACCGCTCTTCTCTTTCCAGCGCTGTCCAGTCAGCACGCTGATCCGAATGGCTGTCACAGCATATTGTCCCGCCCCTTGTCCAATCGGTTGCATTCAAACCATTAACCCCGCCCACCTTGTGATTACGTCATCCTGCTCCCCGGAACAATGAGAGACAAGAAAAGACTGCAGATGCTGGAACCCAAAGTAGATGAGGAGGAGGCTGGAGGAACTCAACAAGCCAGACAGCATCAGGGGATGGAGAAGTCAATGTGCCTTCTCCACGCCATGATAGCTGCTGAAGGTTTGTAGTTCTTTTGTCGACTTTCCTGTTCCTCCCGTGCTGCCTGACCTGCTGTGTTTTTCCAGCACCACACTCTCACTTCAACCGTTGCAACCCAACTAAGTCTGCATTGCTCTCCCTCCAAGGCTGGAACACTGGTTGGTCACTCATTGGGACCTGTGTTTTGCTGGCTGTGTCTTCATTAATTGCCCCTTGAGAAGATGATGGTGAACTGCTCCACCTTGAACCACCGCGGTCCTTGTGCTCAAGGCTGACCCACAGTCCCCTAAAGGAGGGAACTCCAGGACCCTAACCCAGCTGATATATTTTCTTGGGATAGGTGCTTGAAACTGCTCCCAGTAACTCCATGCATGGGCTAATATGTCCTTTGCCGATCAGAAACTTATCGATCTCAGATTGACAACTGGTACAGCAAACATCTAGACAAATATCACCCTTTATGTTCATCCTAAAATCTCCGAGTCCGACCGAACAGAGACAGGCCCTTTGGCTGAAACTGGTCCATGCCGATCAAAATGCCCATCTCCGCTAAACCAATTTCCCTGCACTTGGCCTGTGTCCTGGAGTGACCTCAACCACGTCTGCTGGCAGTTCATTCCATGTGCGTAGAAATGTTGCCCCTCAGGTTCCCTTTTAGTCTTTCCTGTCTAAACCTAAACTGATGCCCCCTAGTGCTTGATTCCCAGCCCTGGGAAATGACTGAGTGCTTTCACCCTCTCCATGCCTCTCATGACCTTAAACCCTTCTACAAGATTGCCCTCTCAATCTCCTGCGCTCCAAAGAATAACATCCTGGTTTGTCTGAATTCTCCTGTAAAACTCAAACCCTTGGGTCATGGCTACATCTTTGTAAGTTTCTTCTGCACATTTTCCAGTTTAATAACATCCTTCTCATAGCAATGATTTGGAGATGCTGGTGTTGGACTAGGGTGTACTTGGTTAAAAGTTACACCAGACCAGGTTATAGTCCAACAGGTTTATTTGGAAGCACTAGCTTTTGAAGTGTTGCTACTTCATCAGGTGATTGTGGAGAATAAGATTGTGAATACGAAGCTGGTATTGTGTGATTTTTAATGGTCCCACCGCAAGCTGGCCAAAACTAACATGATACTCCAAGTGTGGCCTTATCAACATGCTGTACAACTACAACATAACTTCCCAACTTCTATACTCAATGCCCTGACTGATGAAGGCCAGTGTGCCAAAAGCCTTCTTCATTGCCCTGTCTAACTGTGACACCACTTTCAACTTCAATGTACCTTTGTTCCATTACACTCCTTGAGGCCTTCCTATTCACCATGAAACTCCTACCTTGATTTGACTTTCCAAAATGCAAGATGTATATTAAATGCCAACTCTGATTTCTCAGTCCAATCCCCTACCTAATTCACCATCCTGCTGCAATTTCTGATAACCTTCCTAACTGTCCACAATACCTCCTATTTCAGTGTCATCTGCAAACTCACTAATTATGCCTTGTACATTCTCATCCAAATCTTTGACATTGATAACACACAGCAATGGGCCTAGCACCAATCCCTCAGGCACTCCACTAGTTATAGGCCTCCAGTCCGACAAGCATCCTTCCATTATTACCCTCTGTCTCTAACCATCAAGCCAATTGTGTGTTCAAGTTGCCAGCTACCCCTGGATTCCGTGCAATCTAACCTTCCAGAGCTGCTTATCACATTGAAGGTTTTTGTGACGATCTGCAACTAGGTTTTGGTTGGAGTTATTGGTCAGTTCATTTTTGTTTTCAAAACTTTCGCCCACCTACTGCGTAACATCGTCAGTCCTGTGCAGCCTCTTCATGAAGTGCTGTTGTTGTGATCGGCCCAGAATTTACATAATTCTTCTCTCATTGCGGGTGTTTCTATTTCCCGTTTTGTACTGTAGTGGTCTGCAGATTTCAACATGAGCTGAAAAACGTGTTGCTGGAAAAGCGCAGCAGGTCAGGCAGCATCCAAGGAGCAGGAGAATCGACGTTTTGGGCATAAGCCCTTCTTCAGGAATCAATTTCAACATGTTTGTGTATGGCACCAGTGAATTAATACCAGGCCTCCTGAACTTGCCTTTGTTTAGCCAGTCCCAGTATTGGAAAGTTGTCCCAATTGAATTGGTGTCCTTCATTGTCAGTTAGTATTGACATAAGGGAGAGCTGGTCGTGTCATTTTGTTACAAGCTGATGCTCGTGTATTCAGGTGGCAAGTTTCCTGCCCACTTGTCCTATGTAATGTTTCTCGCAGTTGCTGCATGGTACTTTGTATATCACATTTGTCCTGCAGGTTGTGGGTATGAGGTCTTTTTACTTGGATAGCAGCTGGTGAAGTATAGCTGTTGGTTTGTGTGTTGTCATTATTCCCAGAGGACACAGGAGTCTTGTAATCAGTTCTGTGTCCATATCCCAAACCTATATAATTCCAACACGGATCTGCAATTCTCCCTGCAAGTCCACTTTTCTCCCTGCCTTGATTTGCCTGCTCAAAAACTAGTTAAAATAAAAATAGGGAAAATGCTATAGGGCCCAGATCTATGTATTTACTGAAGTAAAAGCAATATACACTGTGTGCTGGAAATCTGCTACAAATAACAGAGACTGGTGGTTAAACTCAGTACACCTGGCAGCAACCGTGCAGAGAGAGACAGAGACAATGTTTCAAATTCAGTATGTCTTCTTCCAAACTGAAAAAATGTTGGGATATTTTGTTTTTGTTTGGTTTAGACCGTAACAGAGGACAGACTGGCTGGTACAGTGGTTCAATGCAAAAGACCAAAGTGATTGTTGAGGAAAGGTGTATGCTATTGGTGTTCATGTTCTGAAGAAGGGTTACTGGAGCAGGAATATTTATTCTGATTTCTCTCCACAAATGCTGCTGTTTCTCGACGTTTAAACGCCCCTGAATCCCTCAATTAGCTTCCGGTCTGTAAGTCACTCCTCTATATCTGTATATATTACTGTAACTCACTGGTGAGTATATTACTCTATACATAAACCCCACAATGATCCTTCGATTAGATTCTTGTCTATAGTTCACTCCCGTGTATCTGTTACTTTGTATCTAAATCAATTCGAACCCTGTAATTAGAGTGCACTCTCTTATATAAATATCCCTGAACCCTCAATTTCTCTCCATAGATGTTGCTGTTGAGCTTTTCCAGCCAGTTCAGGCATTGAACTAATTCCCGTGTATCTGATACTTTATATGTAAACTCCCCAGAACAACTAGACTTGGTTCTAGCCTGTGAGTCACTCCTGAGTATCTGTTTTTCTTTACGTAAATCACACCAAACGCCTTGATGATATTTCAAAATGGAACTCATTCCTGGTTTTCTGTTATTGTATATATGAACCACACTTGAAACCCTTATCAGATTCCTCTCTGGATATCTGTAATTCTGTAAACTACACAGCATTTTCCAATTAGATAATAGACTGTAACTCATTTCTGAAAATGTGTTGCTGGTCAAAGCACAGCAGGCCAGGCAGCATCTCAGGAATAGAGAATTCGACGTTTCGAGCATAAGCCCTTCATCAGGAATGAGAGAGAGTAGCCAAGCAGGCTAAGATAAAAGGTAGGGAGGAGGGACTTGGGGAAACTCATTTCCCTCAGTGTTGTATTCTCACAGACATACGGATGAAATCATGTCGCCCAGTGACAGATAGTCTGATATATACACACACAGGAATACACGTGGACAAACAGATATCACTCAGTGATGTACATGCACTTTCTCACCTATTCTGAAAAATACAAACATTAGAGTTATTTATTAGATTTCAGTCCTGGGTATCAGTTAATCTCTTTCTAAAACCCTTTGAATCCCTCTGTAACTCATTCCTGGCAGGGTGTTCTATATTTAAACCACTCTGAACTCCTTGATTGGATTCCAGTCTGTAACTCGCTCCTGAGTATTTGGTACTCTGTATATAAACCATTCCAATCCCCTTGTTTAGGTGCCAATCTCAAACTCACTCCCACCTAACCGTTTCTATGTATATAAACAATCTCAAACCCGTCAATTAGATACCGACCTGTACCTCACTCCAGGCTATCTGCAACTTACGTATATAAACCATCTCAAACCCCTTGATTAGCTTCGAGTCTATAAATCACATCCAGGTATTTTTAATTTGCTATACTCTATAAATCACCCAGATGTCCTTAATTCATTCAATTCTGCACTCAATCCCAGGTATCTGATACTCTGTATATTAATGCCACCCAAATCGATTGATTACATGACTGTAACTCACTGGTGAGTATATTACTGTATACATAAACCCCACAATGATCCTTCGATTAGATTCTTGTCTATAGTTCACTCCCGTGTATCTGTTACTTCGTATATAAATCAATTCGAACCCTGTAATTAGAGTACACTCTCTAAATGATTCCTGAGCATCAGTTATTCATTGTACAAAACATCCCAAACCACTAGATTAGATTCCAGCCTGTAAGTCACGCCTGAGTATCTGTTATTCTACACATAAACCACACTGAAACCCCTGTTTTGATTGCAGTTTCTAATTCACTGCTCAGTATCTGTGATTTTATACAAAAATGCCGAAGTCCTCGATTAGATTCTAGTCTGTACCTTGCATCTGGATATTTGTTACTTTGTATATAAACCATCCCAAAACGCACAATTCCATTACATTCTATAACTTACACCTCATTACACATTATGCTATCTCACGAAGGATGTACTAGCCCTGGAAGGTGTTCAGAGGAGGCTAACGAGAATGGTGCCAGGAATGAGAAGCTTATCATAGGGGGAACATTTGAGGACACTGGGTTTATAATCACTGAAGTTTAGAAGGATGAAGGAGGATCTATTTGGAACATACAGAATACTGAATGGCCTGGACAGAGCAGATGTTGGGAAGGTGTCTCTATTGGTAGGACATACTGCGACCCGAAGGCATAGCTTTCGAGTAAAGGGAAAACCTTTTAGAACAGAGCTAAGGAGCAATTTCTTCAGCCATAGAAGGCTATGGAGGCCAGATCATTGAGTATGTTTAAGACTGAGATACATAACGTTTTTGAGGATTGAGGGTGATGGAGAGAAAGCAAATGGCTTTGAGAAACTTGTCAATCCTGACTGAATGGCAGAGCAGACTCAATGGGCTGAGTGGCCTAATTTCTGCTCCTATGTCTTATGGAATTTTGTCCTTTGTATGGAGTCCAGCAGTTCAACAAATCAGCTCAATACCACTCTTTCGAGGGCTGATAGGAACAGGGAATAAATGCTGGCCCAGCTAGTGATGTTCATGTCCCGTGAATGATTGAAAAAAAATTGCTTTGCCTTCCTAATCACTCGCTGTCCCTGCAGACTATATCAATATGATTAATTGGGGCAGCACGGGGTGGCTCAGTGGTTAGCACTGCTGCCTCACAGTACCAGCGTCCCAGGTTCGGGTGACTGTCTGTGGGCAGTTTGCACATTCTCCCCGTGCCTGCGTGGGTTTCCTCTGGGTGCTCCAGTTTCCTCCCGCAGTCTAAAGGTGTACAGGTCAGATGAATTGGCCATGCTAAATTAACCCATAGTGTTAGGTGCATTAGTCAGAGGGAAATGGATCTGGGTGGGTTACTCTTCGGAGGGTCGGTGTGGACTGGTTGGGCTGAAGGGCCTGTTTCCACACTGTAGGGAATCTAATCTAATCTAATATCCCGCTGTACTTCAGAATCCTGCAACACCTCCCCATTTAAGTTAAAGGCTCTTTCATGATTCTTCCTGACAACCAACACACTCTCGACTATATACAGCTTTGGACAATGTCTTACCCTTTCACTGACTATCTCCTACATCAGTCTGTTTGAATACCCCTCGCATTCTCTTCGCAAATGACTGCTGACTCTCCTGTTCTGTTTCACAGTCACGGTTTGCCCTCTTGAATATGCCAGAGCTGAAAATGTGTAGCTGGAAAAGCGCAGCAGGTCAGGCAGCATCCAAGGAACAGGAAATTTGACGTTTTGGGCTTAAGCCCTTCATCGGGAATGAGGAAAGTGTGTCCAGCAGGCTAAGATAAAAGGTAGGGAGCAGGGACTTGGGGGAGGGGCGATGGAGATGTGATAGGTGGAAGGAGGTCAAGCTGAGGGTGATAGGCCGGAGTGGGGTGGGGGCGGAGAGGTCAGGAAGAAAATTGCAGGTTAGGAGGGCGGTGCTGAGTTCGAGGGAATCGACTGAGACAAGGTGGGGGAGGGGAAATGAGGAAACTGGAGAAATCTGAGTTCATCCCTTGTGGTTGGAGGGTTCCCAGGTGGAAGATGAGGCGCTCCTCCTCCAACCGTCGTGTTGTTATGTTCTGGCGATGGAGGAGCCCAAGGACCTGCATGTCCTTGGTGGAGTGGGAGGGGGAGTTAAAGTGTTGAGCCACGGGGTGGTTGGGTTGGTTGGTCCGGGTGTCCCAGAGGTGTTCTCTGAAGCATTCCGCAAGTAGGCAGCCTGTCTCCCCAATATAGAGGAGGCCACATCGGGTGCAGCGGATGCAATAGATGATGTGTGTGGAGGTGCAGGTGAATTTGGGGCGGATATGGAAGGATTCCTTGGGCCCTTAGAGAGAAGTAAGTGAGGAGGTGTGGGCGCAAGTTTTGCATTTCTTGCGGTTGCAGGGGAAGGTTCTGATCTCCAGCATCTGCAGACCTCACTTTCTCCTCTTGAATATGCCAGCCAGGCATCTTGAAATGAACCAAATCTTTTGGGAACAACAGGGACCTTCACAATCAAATCATCTGACCACTCCTTACAGCCACATTGAGGTAACTACACACCGCATATCGGATTTTCATTCTTGTCTGACAGGCTGGGTTCGCGCTGCACAATGGTGGCGAGGAGGACCATAATGCACAGCGCCGTTGAAGCCACTCTATCGGCCAATGGGCCGGGCGGCCCGGTCCGCGGCATGGTTTCGCCATTGACCAATGAGGAGCCCTGGAGGACCAGAAGCAAGCTAGTCCTCCAGCCAATCGGCGCTCCCCTATTGTCTGGATGCGGAAGTTGGACAGTCGCGCCCAGAGAAGTCTGAATGAAGGTTGAACTGAGCCCAGACTGAACAACTCTGTCAATCTTCGGTGAGCACAACGCTGTTATTCTCTTTCCGCTAGAAATTGTTGACTTGTAAGCATTGAAGGGGAGGGAAGTGAATCCAGGGAGAGTGCAAAACTCCGGAAAGCTTCCGTGGTCTCAAAGAAGTCAACATCCTTTACTCCCCCAGCTTGACACACTCGTTTGTCTGACTGAGAGAGTTGCACATCTCTTAATGTTCACATTCAAAGTGGGGGCAATTTTCAGGCAAAAGCTGCCAAGTGCTTCTCGGTGTAGGGAATGCTGGAATAGAGAAATTGAAGTTTTGGTCAAGAAGTAAGAAGGAAGCAGATGTCAGGTTAGACAGCAGTGATCCCTCAGAAGATTATCAAGGCAGTAAAACTAAACTTAAGAGGGAAATGAGGAGGACAGAAAGGGGACAGAAAATAGCTATGGCAACTAGAGTTAAGGAGAATGCAAATGGATTTTATGAGTACATTAAGGACAAAAAGACACCACAGTGGCTAGCACTGCTGCCTCACAGCGCCAGGGACCTGGGTTCGATTGCGGTCTTGGGCGACTGTATGAAGTTTGCATATTCTCCCTGTGTCTGCATGGGTTTCGTCTGGGTGCTCCGGTTTCCTCCCACAGTCCAAAGCTTTGCAGGTTAGATGAATTGGCCATGCTATTATTGCCCATAATGTCCAAGAATGTGAAGGTTAGGTGCATTCGTCAGGCCAAATGTAGATTAATGGGGTAGGGGAATAGGTCTGGGTGGGATATTCTTCGTATGGTCGGTGTGGATTTGTTGGGCCAAATACCTGTTTCCACACAGCAAGGATTCTATGTAGGGATTCTAAAAGGTTAACTAAGGAGAGAATATGGCCCCTCAAAGATCAGCAAGGCAGCCTATGTATGAGGCTACAGAAGATAGAGGAGATCCTTTTAGAGCATTTTAGAACATAGAACAATACAGCACAGAACAGGCCCTTCGGCCCTCGATGTTGTGCCGAACACTTGTCCTAGCTTAAACACCTATCCGTGTACCTATCCAATTGCCGCTTAAAGGTCACCAATGATTCTGCCTCTGCCACTCCCACAGGCAGCGCATTCCATGCCCTCACCACTCTCTGGGTAAAGAACCTACCCCTGACATCCCCCGTATACCTTCCACCCTTCACCTTAAATTTATGTCCCCTTGTAACATTCTGTTGTACCCGGGGAAAAAGTCGCTGACTGTCTACTCTATCTATTCCTCTGATCATCTTATGAACCTCTACCAAGTCACCCCTCATCTATCGCTATTCCAATGAGAAAAGGTCTAGCACTCTCAACCTATCCTCGTACGACCTATTCTCCATTCCAAGCAACATCCTGGTAAATCTCCTCTGCACTCTCTCCAAAGCTTCCACATCGTTCCTAAAATGAGGCGACCAGAACTGCATACAGTACTCCAAATGTGGCCTTACCGAGGTCCTGTACAGCTGCAACATCACCTCACGACTCTTGAATTCAATCCCTTTGCTAATGAACGCAAATACACCATAGGCCTTCTTACAAGTTCTATCCACCTGAGTGGCAACTTTCAAAAATCTATGAAGTTAGACCCCAAGATCCCTCTGCTCCTCCACCTTACCCTGTATTCCGCATTCTTATTTGTCTTTCCAAAATGGACAGCCTCACACTTGACAGGGTTGAATTCCATCTGCCACTCTTCAGCCCAGCTTTGCATCATATCTAAGTCCCTTTGCAGCTGCCAACAGCCCTCCTCACTATCCACAACTCCACCAATCTTCGTATCATCTGCAAATTTACTGAGCCACCCTTCGACTCCCTCTTCCAAGTCATTAGTAAACATTACAAACAGCAGAGGACCCAGAACTGATCCCTGTGGAACTCCACTTGTAACTGGGCTCCAGGCTGAATGTTTACCATCTACCACCACACTCTGACTTTGACCGGTTAGCCAGCTCTCTATCCAACTGGCCAAATTTCCCACTATCCCATGCGTCCTGACTTTCCGCATAAGCCTACCATGGGGAACTTTATCAAATGCCTTACTAAAATCCATGTACGCTACATCCACTGCTCTACCCTCATCCACGTGCTTGGTCACCTCCTCAAAGAATTCAATAAGACTTGTAAGGCAAGACCTACCCCTCACAAATCCGTGCTGGCTGTCCCTAATCAAGCTGTCTCTTTCCGGATACTGACAAATCCTATCCCTCCGTACCCTTTCCATTACTTTGCCTACCCCACCGAAGTAAGACTAACCGGCCTGTAATTTCCGGGGTTATCCCTATTCCCTTTTTTGAACAGGGGCACAACATTCGCCACTCTCCAGTCCCCTAGTACCACCCCCGTTGACAGTGAAGACGAAAAGGTCATTTCCAACGGCTCTGCAATTTCCTCTCTTGCTTCCCACATAATCCTAGGATATATCCCGTCAGGCCCGGGGGACTTGTCTATCCTCAAGTTTTTCAAAATGTCCCACACATCTTCCTTCCTAACAAGTACCTCCTCTCGCTTACCAGTCCGTTTCACACTCTCCTCTTCAACAATACGGTCCCTCTCGTTCGTAAATACTGAAGAAAAGTACTCATTCAAGACCTCTCCTATCTCTTCCGACTGAATATACAGTCTCTCACTACTGTCCTTGATCAGACATACCCTCGTTCTCGTCATTCTCGTGTTTCTCACATACGCATAAAAGGCCTGAGGGTTATCCTTGCTCCGACCCGCCAAAGATTTTTCATGCCCTCTCTTAGCTTTTCTAATCCCTTTCTTCAGCTCCCTCCTGGCTATCCTGGATCGCTCTAACGCTCTGTCTGAACCTTGTTTCCTCAACCTTATGTAAGCCTCCTTCTTCCTCTTTACAAGACATTCAATCTCCATCGTCAACCAAGGTTCCCTCATACGACCATCTCTTTCCTGCCTGACAGGTACATACACATCAAGGACACGTCGTATCTGTTCCTTGAAAAAGTTCCACATTTCAATGACATCCTTCCCTGACAGCCTATGCTCCTAACTTGTGCTCCTCAAATCCTGTCTTACAGCATCGTGATTTCCCTTCCCCCACTTGTAAAACCTACCATGTTGCACGCACCGATATCTTTCCATAACCAAGTCACAGAATTGTGGTCACCATTACCAAAATGCTCGCCCACTAACAAGCCCATCACTTGTCCCGGTTCGTTACCGAGCACCAAATCCAATATGGCCTCCCCTCTGGTCGGACAATCTACATACTGAGTTAGAAAAGCTTCCTGGACACACTGCACAAACACCGCCCCGACCAATCTACTTGATCTAAAGAGCTTCCAATCAATATTTGGGAAGTTGACGTCGCCCATGACTACGACCCTGTGGCTTCTGCACCTTTCCAAAATCTGTTTCCCAATCTGTTTCTCCACATCTCTGCTGCTATTGGGGGGCCTATAGTAAACACCCAACAAGGTGACTGCACCTTTTCTATTACTGACTTCAGCCCATACTGCCTCGAACTGCCTTTCTGCAGCCGTTATACCATTTCTAATTAGCAATGCCACCCCCCCTCCTTTTTTACCACCCTCCCTAATCTTACTGAAACATCTGTAACCAGGAACCTCCAACAACCATTCCTGTCCCTCTTCTATCCGCGTTTCCGTGATGGCCACAACATCGTAGTTCCAAGTACCGATCCACGCCTTAAGTTCACCCACCTTATTTCTGATACTCCTTGCGTTGAAGTAAACACTTGATCCCCACCTCTGTGTCCGCAAGTATTCCCTGTCATAGCTATCTTCTCCACAGCCTCCCTACATTCTTGGACGTCCTGAAAAACAGCTAACCTACTTACTGGACTACAAGTCCGGATCCCATCCCCCTGCCAAATTAGTTTAAACCCCCCCCGAAGAGTGCTAGCAAACCTACACCCCCCCCCCCCCAGGATATTGGTGCCCTTCTGGTTCAGGTGCAACCCGTCCTGTTTGTACCGGTCCCACCTTCCCCAGAATGCAGTCCAATTGTCCAAATACCTGAAGCCCTCCCTCCTACACCATCCTTGCAGCCACATGTTCAACTGCACTCTCTCCCTATTCCTTGCCTCACTGTCACATGGCACCGGCAACAACCCAGAGATGACGACTCTGTCCGTCCTAGCTTATAGCTTCCAGCCTAACCCCCTGAGCTCCTGAATGACCTCCCCACCCCTCTTCCTACCTATGTCGTTGGTGCCAATGTGCACCACAACTTCTGGCTGCACACCCTCCCCCTTAAGGATTCTGAAGACACGGTCTGAGACATCTCAGACTCTGGCACCCGGGAGGCAACAAACCATCCGAGAGTCTCGCCCATGTCCACAGAACCGCCTGTCTGTCCCTCTAACTATAGAGTCTCCTATAACTAGCTCTCTCTTCCTCTCCCCCTTTCCCTTCTGAACCTCAGAGCCGGACCCCGTGCCAGAGACCCCGTTACTGCAGCTTACCCCTGCTAGGCCGTCCCCTCCAACAGTATCCAAAGCGGTATACTTATTGTTGAGGGGAACGACCACTGGGGATCCCTGTACTGCCTGCTTCCTCCCCTTCCCACCTCTGTTACCCAGCTACCTCTGTTCTCTGGCGTAACTACGTCCCTGCAGCTTCTATCTATCACCCTCTCAGCCCCTCGAATAATTCTCAGTTCGTCCAACTCCAGCTCCTGTTCCCTAACGCGGTCTGTGAGGAGCTGGAGCTGGCTGTACTTCCTGCAGGTGAAGCCAGCAGGAGAATCGGTGGTCACCCCCTACCTCAAACATCCTGCAGGAGGAACATTCCACTGCCTGCGCTGCCATAACTCTCCACTTAGTCTCCAAAACACTAAGTCGCTTACTTTTTTTTTTAGGTTCGAGGAGGAGGGAGGGTGGGAGACACGTCTCTCCCGCCGCTCTGCGCTGTGAAAAGACCGTTGGCGTCGAGGTAAGCACTCGAATATCAATCACTTACCTTCCCGCCCAGCTCCGCGCCCCGACCCACTCCCGCCCAGCTCCCCCCGCTCTCCGCTGTGTAAAAATAAAATAAACAGTGACACCACCTTAGCCAACCTCCAGTCTTCCGGCACCTCACCTGTGATTGTTGATGACACACCTATCTCAATAACAGGCCCCACAATCACTTCTCTAGCTTCCCACGGAGTGTTTTGATTAGATTAGATTACTTACAGTGTGGAAACAGGCCCTTCGGCCCAACAAGTCCACACCGACCCGCCGAAGCGTAACCCACCCAGACCCATTCCCCTACATTTACCCCTTCACCTAACACCACGGGCAATTTAGCCTGGCCAATTCACCCAACTTGCACATGTTTTTGGACTGTGGGAGGAAACCAGAGCACCCGGAGGAAACCCACGCAGACACGGGGAGAATGTGTAAACTCCACACATACCTGAAGTAGGAATTGAACCCAGGCCTCTGGCGCTGTGAGGCAGCAGTGCTAACCACTGTGCCACCGTGCCGCCAGATGTTCTCGGGTACCCCTGATCAGATCCTGGGGATGTATCCACTTTTATGCATTTCAAGAAATCCAACACTCCCTCCTCTGTAATGTGGACATTTTTCAAGATGTCACCATCTATTTCCCTCCATTCTAAATCTTGCATGTCCTTTTCCACAGTAATTACTGATGTAAAATACTCGTTTAGTATCTGCCCCATCTCCTGCTGCTCCACACAAAGGCCACCTTTCTGATCTTTGAGGGGCCTTATTCTCTCACTTGTTACCCTTTTGTCCTTAATATATTTGTAAAAACCCTTTGGATTCTCCTTAACTCTATTTGTCAAACCTATCTTCTGTCCCCTTTTTGCTGTCCCCTCCTCAATTATACTCTTACTGCCTTTCTAGTCTTCTAAAGATTCACTTTATCCTGTCTGTACCTGACACTTCCTTTTTTTAAACTAAACCCTCAATTTCTTTAGTCATCCAGCATTCCCTATACCTACCAGCCTTTCCTTTCTCCCTGACAGGAATATACTTTTGCTGGATTCTTGTTATCTAATTTCTGAAGGCTTCCCATTTTCCGGTCGTCCCTTTACCTGCGAACATCTGTGCCCACTCGGTTTTTGGAAGTTCTTGCCTAATACCGTCAAAATTGGCCTTTCTCCAAGTTAGAACTTCAACTTTTTAGATCTTTTCCCTCAGTATTTTAAAACTCATAGAATTATGGTCGCTGGCCCCAAAGTCACTGACACCTCAGTTACCTGCCCTGCCTTACTTCCCAAGAGTAGGTCAGGTTTTGCACCTTCTCTCGTAGGTACATCCACATACTGAATCAAAAGATTTTCTTGTACACATTTAACAAATTCCTCTCCATGTATGTGCTGAGCACAATGGCAATCCTAGTCTATTTGGAAAGCTAAAATCCTGTATCCTAACCACCCTATTATTTTCACAGATAACTGAGATCTCCTGACAAATTTGTTTCTCAATTTCCTGCTGACTACTGGAGCGTCTGCAATACAATCTCAATGAAGTGATCTTCCCTTCCTGATTTCTCAGTTCCACCCAAATTATGGCCCTGAACATATTCCCAGGAATATCTTCCCGAAGTACAGCTATCACGTCGTCACTGATCAAAAATGCCACTCCCCCTTTCCTCCCCATAGCATTTGTGTCCCGGAACATCCAGCTGCCAATCTGACCATCCCTGAAGCACACCCCTGTAAATGCTATGATATCTCAGTCCATGGGTAGCACGGTGGCTCAGTGGTTAGCACTGCTGCCTCACAGCACCAGGGATCCCGTGTTCAAAAACCTGACTCGGGCAAATGTCTATTTTGAGCGGCACGGTGGCACAGCGGTTAGCACTGCTGCCTCACAGCACCAGAGATCTGGGTTCAATTCCCAACTCAGGCAACTGACTGTGTGGAGTTTGCACGTTCTCCCCGTGTCTGCGTGGGTTTCCTCCGGGTGCTCCGGTTTCCTCCCACAGTCCAAAGGTGTGCGGGTCAGGTGAATTGGCCAGGCTAAATTGCCCGTAGTGTTAGGTAAGGGGTAAATGTAGGGGTATGGGTTGCGCTTCGGCGGGTCGGTGTGGACTTGTTGGGCCGAAGGGCCTGTTTCCACACTGTAAGTAATCTAATCAAATGTTCCTAACCGTGCCAAGCTCATCTGCCTTCTCTGTTAGGCCTCTTTACATCGAAATAAATGCACTTTAATTTAGCAATCCTACCTCATTTTCTTTCTTTATTCCTGGCTGTTTGACTTGCTCCTTTTCCCAACTGCACCAGTCTCAGACTCATCTCTTTCTTAACTGTCTCCCTGGGTCCCACCACCCCACCTTACCAGTTTAAATTCTCCCGGGCAACTCTAGCAAATCTCCCTCCAAGTAGATTAGTCCCTTTCCAATCTGTCCTGCTCGTACAGGTCACTTCTACCCATAAGAGATTCCACTGACCCCAAAATGTGAATCTTCTCCCCTGCACCAGCTCCTCCACCACGCATTCATTTGCTCGATTCTCCTATTCCTATCCTCATTAACTTGTGGCACTGGGCGTAATCCAGACCCTGGAAGGTCCACCTTTTTGAATTTTCTGCCTAGCTTTCGATAATTTCCCTTCAGAATCTCATCCTTTTCCCTTCCTCTGTCATTCATTCCCATGTCGCAACGGCCTCCTGTTGGCTGTCTCCCATTGGGAATGTTCTGCACCCCCCCCCCCCCCCTCCAAGATATTCTTGATCCCGGCACCAGGGAGGCAACACACCATTCTGATTTTCCGCTGCCAGCCGCAGAAACATCTGTCTATGCCTCTGACTGGACAGTCCCCTCTCGCATTTGATCGCTTGGAGCCTGATGTACCTCTCATTAATAAGAGCCAGTCTCAATACCAGAACTTGGGCTGTACATGCTACATCTCACCGAGAGTCCAGCACCCCCTACATTTTCCAAAACAGCACATTTGTTTGAGATGGTTATACCCACAAAAAACTTCTGCACCACCTGCCTCCCTCTCCTAAATCTTTCCTAGTGGTTTTTCTCCCTTCCCCTCACTGCCATCCATCTACACCCCTCAGCTCCTGTAAATCCCTCATTGCCTCTAACTGCCGATCCATGCGATCTGATAGGATTTGCAACCAAAGACAGACATAATCATCAGTAACATGGAAACTCTCCCTAATCTCCCACATCTGACAGGAAGTGCACATCACTCTACTAAAAGCCACCTTCACCCCTTAACAGTGTACGGTCCAAGAAAATAGCAGTTAATGCTCTTTAAAAAAAACTGCTCCAGGCGAACATAGGACCTGTGTTTTGTATTTTTAGAGTCATAGAGATGTACAGCAACAGACCCTTCGTCCAACCCATCCATGCTGATCAGACATCCCAACCCAATCTAGTCCCACCTGCCAGCACCCAGCCTATATCCCTCCAAACCCATCCAAATGCCTCTTAAATGTTGTAATTGTACCAGCCTCTACCACTTCCTCTGACAGCTCATTCCATACACATACCACCCTCTGTGTGAAAAAGTTGCCCCTTAGGTCTCTCTTATGGCTTTCCCCCCTCACTCTAAATCTATGCTGTCGAGATCTGGACTCCCCCACTCCAGGGAAAAGACTTTGTCTATTTATCCTATCCATGGGCGGCACGGTGGCACAGCGGTTAGCACTGCTGCCTCACAGTGCCTGAGAGCCGGGTTCAATTCCCACCTCAGACGACTGACTGTGTGGAGTTTGCACGTTCTCCCCGTGTCTGCGTGGGTTTCCTCCGGGTGCTCCGGTTTCCTCCCACAGTCACAAAGACGTGCGGGTCAGGTGAATTGGCCATGCTAAATTGCCTGCAATGTTAGGTAAGGGGTAAATGTAGGGGTATGGGTGGGTTGCGCTTCAGTGGGTTGGTGTGGACTTGTTGGGCTGAAGGGCCTGTTTCCACACTGTAAGTAATTTAATCTAAAGTAATCTAATCTAATCTAATGTCCCTCATAATTTTGTAAACTTCTATGAGGTCACCCCTCAGCCTCCGACGCTCCAGGGAAAACAGCTCCAGCCTGTTCAGCCTCTCCCTGTAGCTCAGATCCTCCAACCCTGGCAACGTCCTGGTAAATCTTTTCTGAAACCTTTCAAGTTTCACAACATCTTTCCGATAGGAAGGAGACCAGAATATACTCCGACAGTGGCCTAACCAATGTCCTGTACAGCCGCAACATGAACTCTCAACTCCTGTACTCAATACTCTGACCACTTTCAAAGAGCTATGAACCTGCACTCGAAGGTCTCTTTGTTCAGCAACACTCCCTGGGATATTACCATTCAGTACGGAAGTCCTGCTAAGATTTGTTTTTTCCAAAATACAGCACCTCGCATTTATCTGAATTAAACACCATTTGCCACTTTTCTCTCCGCCTCTCTCTCTTTCCCTCCCCCCCCCCCCACACTCTCTCACTCCCCTCTCTCTCGCGCTATGTCTCTCTCTCCCCTCCCTCCCTCCCTCTCCCCTCGCCCTCCCTCTCCCC